>NC_142502.1:89397500-89697500 GCF_057876585.1 Rhinolophus sinicus
TAACATGATGCTTAGCAGTCTTGAATTTCTTGCTTAGGGTAAAAAGATCTTTTGTAACAAAAAGTCTCACTTTTGACAATACCTTATTGAAGTAGCGGTACAATCTAACTGTATAATATTTTTCTACCGTGTCTTTTAAGTTTCCAGTCTAGGTATGAGTATGAGTTGCAAGATGCAAAAGTCTACAAAACATGTAAAGATAAGATTATTCCAAAACTAATTATCCTTTTTTTTTTCTGAGCATAGTAAAAGAAGGAAAATGTCCTAATTCTTTTAATAAAACAAGCATAAATTGATATGAAAACATGACAAAGATTGTACCAAAAGAAAACTGCAGCTTATCAATGCCAAATTTATAATTCAGATATTACCAAAGAGATTTCAAGAGCACTTAAAAATGCATTATGACCAAACAGAGTTTATTTCAGGAATGCAATAATGGGAATACCATTAATATAAATCAATTTATTAGCAGAGCTAAGAAAAAAGCATAATTTGATAAGACAAAGAAGCATTTGACAAAATTCAACAGTTATATTAATGTTAAAAACACAATTAATTATAAATTGGTAGTTAACTTCCTTAACCTGATTATATATTTATCTATATATACACACATACCTAAGACCAAAAGAGTTAACATCTTTCTTAATAGAAAACACTACAGGCTTTTCTTCTCTGCTGAAGTCAGAAAAAAAGCAAGGATGCCCACTATCTACTATTTAATACAGTATTAGTCACTAAACTTAGATAAGAGAAAGCAAACAGAAGCATAAAACTGTGACAGGAAGAAATAAAACTCTCTTTTTTGCATATAAATATGATTATCTGGAAAAGCAAAAAATAACTGATGGAAGCACTACAAATAATAAGTAAATGTAATAAAATAGAACTTAAAAAATATTTAGGAATCAATAGCCTGCAGATATTTAAATAACAACCAGTTGGAAGAAATAGTGGAAAACAAACTCCATTTACAATGCCAAAAATAAAATACCTAGGCACAGACTTAACAACAAATAGGTAAAAGCTAGTACATAAAACGATAAAATATTCCTAAAAGACCTAAAAAGTAAACTTGAAGGAAGGGAAAGTTGTCCCTTCCTCCTAGATAAGAAGACATAACATCTTAAGGACACCCATTCTTACTAATTTGTAAATATGAAGCAAATAAAAACGACATTAATGTTGTTATTTTTTTATTTTGGTAGACTAATCAACTAAAAACTTTATTTGGGAGAATAAATAGGCAAGAGCAACTCATAAAAATCATGAAAGAGAAAGGTACTTTGAGGAGGAGTACTAAATTAAACAGTGAAAAAATCTTGATAATTAAAGCACTGCAACATTAGTGCCTGATGAAACCAATGGAAAAAGATAAAAAAACCTGACCCAGGTACATAAGGAAATTTAATGATAAATGTGGTATCTCAAATAAGTTCAGTTGAAACAAGTGAATACGCATATGGAAAAAGGTTAGAATTGGTTTTATTCCTCATGTTGCAAACCAAGATTAATTCCAAAAGTACCATAGATCTAAAGGTAAAAAAAATCATACAATCTCTGGAAAAATATTTAAGTGAATTTATTCATTAACTGGAGTGGAGAAAACTTTTCTGTGACTTGAAATCTAGAAGCAATAAGGAAAAGAATGATATATTTGTATATATACATACAAAAAACCCATTCACAGAGCAAAAAAAAAAAAAAAAATTCAAATGAACACCTAAACAAAATAAAAAAGCATTAATATTTGCATCTTATACCATAGACAAAGTGCAATTATTCCAATATAAAAATAGCTTCTAAAAAGTAAGAAGGCCAACAACTCAGAAAAATGGGTGAATCAAAAAACTCCTAAAAATGCAAATGTCCCTTAAATATATGAAAAGATGTTTAATGTTGCTCATAAGATACATGTAAATTAAAACTATGATGCGCTATGATATCCAAAAGTTTGAAAACATGTTTGTTGGCAAGAATGTGAGGCAACAGGCACTTTCATATATTACTGCAGGGAAAACAAAATTACATATGCATTAAACCTAAGAAATTACTCTAAAAATTTATCTCATAGATACACTGGTGTAACAAAACAAAAGGAAAGAAATTATGTCTGTATGTGGTTATTCATTGCCACACTATTTATAATACAAAAGTTTGGAAATAACCTAAATGTCCATTAAGAGGAGATTGATTAAAAATATATGGCATATTCATATGAAAGAGTACTGTGAAGCTGTAAAAAGGAATGGGAAAGATATCCTTTTATGGAGTGATTGACAGAATATATAGTTAATTAAAAAAAAAAAACAAGTTGAGATAAATGTGTCTAGAATTCTTCCTTTGTGTAAGAAGGGGGTGGGATATGTGATGGAAAGACTCTAAAATGGCCCTAGCATTCTCTGTCTCCCGGAATTAGTGCCCTTCTGTAATACCCTTGAATGTTGGTGGACACTGTGACTTGTTTGCAACCAATAGAATATGACAAAGATGATGGGATGTCACTTCTATGATCATATTATTTCCCTTTGCCTTTTTAATGTGTAGGGGTTCTTTATATTTTCTGGGTTATACATACGTATACTTTTCACTCTTCATTTTTTTCATTTTGATGAACAGATGTTCTTAATTTTAATGAAGTCTCCAATTTATTGTTTTTTCCTTATATGGTTATTTATTTTTGTGTTCCATTTAAGAAATCTTTGACATCTTAAGGTTATGACTACATTCTCACATTTTCTTCAACAAGGTTTTATTTTTGCTTTCACATTAAGTTTTATGAGCCTTCTAAAATTAAGTTTTGTGTATAATATGAATTAGAGATCAAGATGCACTTTCCCCCCCATAGAGATACCCATGTTCCAGAGCCATGAATTGAAAACGTCATCCTTTCCCTACAGCATTGAAACAATTGCAAATTCTAAAAAATGTGTGATTAACATGACACTTAGTGGTCTTGAATTTCTTGCATAGTGTAAAAAGATCTTTTGTAACAAAGATTCTTGCTGTTACCTTCTCTCTTTTCAAGAAATATATCAGTCTGAAGAGTCTCCCTTTTGACAATACCTTATTGAAGTAGCAGCATAATCTAACTTTGTAATATTTTTCTACCATATCTCTCAAGTTTCCAGTCTACATATGAGAATGAGTTGCAAGATACAAAATTCTACAAAATATGTAAAGATAAGATTATTCCAAAATCAATTATACTTTTTTCTGAGCATAGTAAAAGAAGGAAAATGTCCTAATTCTTTTAATGAAATAAGATATAAAAACATGACAAAAATTGTACCGAAAGAAAACTACAGCTTATCAATGCCAAAGTTATAATTCAGAAAGACAAATACCATATGATTTTACTTATATGTAGAATCTAAAACACAAAACAAGAGAACAAACAAAACAGAAACAAACTTATAAATACAGAGAACATTTTGATGGTTGCCAGATGGGAGGAGGGTTGGGGAGATGGGTGAAAGGGTGGAAGGGGTTAAGAGGTACAAATTGATCATTACAAACTGGTCATGGGGATGTAAAGTATATCATAGGGAATATAGTCAATAATATTGTAATAACTTTGTATGGTGTCAAATGTGTACTAGATTTATCGGGTGATAACTTTGTAAGTCATATAACTGTCTAATCACTATGTTGTACACATGAAACTAATGTAATATGGTATGTCAACTGTAATTGAAAAGTAAAAAATTATTTAAAAAATATTCTATTTTAAATATAGAGGTAAATGAAAAAAAAATCCCATGACCCACAAGAATCTACATTATCTGTTTCCTATGTAACCTGCCCCCATCTTTGACCTCATGTTCAGCCACTCTTTCCATCACTCATTCTGCTGTGGCCATACGCACATTGGCTGGCCCCTTGCTTTTCCTTGAACTCTCCAAATATGTTCTGCTCAGGGCCTTTCTACTAGCATTTCCCTCTATTTGCATAACTCACTACCCTGCAGCATCTCTGTGTCGCTTCCCCAGAGAGGCCTGCCCTAAAAGATTGTTCTAAATGTTTTGTTCCTACTCTGCTTTATTTTTCTTCACGGCACATTTCACTTCCTGCCATTATACTTCTTTGTGTATTGCCTGCTTGACTCCCATATTAGAAGTAAGCTCCATAAGGGCAAGGACTTTGCTGTATTTTCTTCTGCCCCCTGACACAAGAATAGCGCCAGATTTATGGTAGGTACTCATTCAACATTTGTTAATTGACATAGTCAATAAACGGAAAAATAAAAATGGATATCAGTGATGTAGAAAGACATGAAAGAAAGCAGAGAGAAGAGGAGGGTTGAAAATGCACTTTTCTCTTTCCTTTGAGCTTTTAATTATTTTATATTGTGATGCTGCTGCTTCCTACATGTGCTTTTGCTATTATTCATATAACAAAGTGCAGATGACTTAGGTTCAAATCTTGATTGTGTTATGTACCAGCTCAGTGATCTTTGAAACTCTCTGAGCTTCAATTTCCTATAAAGTGGGAATTAAAAATATCTGCCTTACTGTGTCATTATTATTAGTATTATAAATAACTCATGTAAAGCACCTACCCAAAAGTACATGTAGGATTGCAAAAAGGATAACTATTTTATTATATCATTTTTTATTTATAAATTGAATGCGAATTCATTTATTTAAGAAAATCTCTTTGCATCATCCACAGTCACTAGTAGAATCTTTTTGCATATCTTAAGAACACAATAAATGCTGGTTGAATAAATGAATAGTTGTAAACAGGCTCATAAGAACTAGGATTACAACAGGAGTCTGTTTCCTTCTTTTACTCTATGTCTTGCATTTATTTATTCATTAATAATGGAATTAATCTATCCTTGGATTCATTAGCTAGAAAAAAATCTCTCGATAAAAAAAATCCCCATTTTACACAGTCTCTTAGTCCTTATAAAACATCTTTCACTTCTTATTTCTTCTAAACTTTAGAGCTAGACCTTTTTGCTTCATTAGTATACACAACTGTATAGTTCAATGATTTTTTTTTCAGTCGGCAAAATATGTCCCCCCTTCCCTTTTCACTTCTAAAACCTCACAAGCTGTTCAAATGTCCATCCCTTCTGCTCCATTTCCTCACCAAAATCCTATCATATACCATATGAATTTTTTAACCCTAACACCTGTCTACCCACATGGTTCCAGAGGGGTAAATAAAAAAAAACCGAACAAATAGTAAAGCCCACACATATCCCTGTTCAACTAGCCCACAAAGTCTACAAAACATAGTTTGTCAACACTGATTACCTATGGTATACATCATGCCAGGGACCTGATCACAAATTATATGTATAAAGATTGCTGCTGCTCCCCTTTTCTTGATTCCTGACCAATGATTTTGTTAAACTTCAGTTTGCATAGCTTCAAAAACCTTGGATTTAATGCTTTTGCCTTATTATCCAGGTGCCAAGCTGTCCTCCAGGCTGCAGAAAAGCTGTTCTGTGAGATCAGCTTCCGCTTTAGGCTGTGGTGTATGACAGAAAAGAATAAGAAGGAAAGTGTGTTATTGCCAATTTTAATTTGATCCATTAATTACATTAATGCTTGATAGTATAATTTTCTTATTCTTGTATTGGGTGTGGGTAGGGAAACCTTTAAAGAAATCATCTGTAAGAAGCCCCACCTCTGTGAATATTTGGATTTCTATATGCTGGGAATTAGTTAATGGCTCTGTAGGGTACCTGGAATGATTGACAAGCTTCTCCTCCAAGCATCCTTTATTATCCCATACTTCTTTACATTAACCTCCTTTTTCTTTCTTTTTCTTTTTTTTTTCACCTGCTGTTCCAGTTGGGAACCAAGGGAAAATGATGTATGGGAGTAGCCCATTCTGGCATGGAGGAGTATTATTGACATTGCTTACAATTGCTGGTACATAGTGATAAACGAACAAACAATAAAAGAAACCCCAAATCAAAACAAAACAAAAAAACAGATCAACTTTAAATTGTTTTTATCATTGTTTTAAGATTTTCTATAGACAATATTACTGCTGGCACCCAAAGTATACCACTGGAACACCTCATTCTCTTTTACATACTTCTGTTACCTTGGCACAGTTGATGTCTCAAGAGATATTAAGGTATATTATTGGGAGTTCAATTCAGCAATTAGAGGATGACTATTTTGGTGGGGAGGAGAGAAGGAGCCATCTTAATCTCACTCTGTGTTAGGTATTTTATTTAGGGAATTGCACTGAGCTGTTTTGTTTTTTATCCTTTGCTATTCTTTTTTATTTCTCTTGTTTTGGAAAATTTCATACTTGTTGGTAGAGCAAAGGAGTCAATTTTATCAATTATTTAAGTAGCCTGGTCTACATTTAAGAGTAGACCCTGCTTTAAGAGTCACCAAAAAAGAATAAAATAAAAACAATACATTTGGCACAGCAGCGTTTTATATGGAAAGCAAAGCTTTTTATCACCGGTTAATATAATACTAATGAGGCCAAGTTTGAGGATCTTAATTCAATAATTTCCTTTGCTGTATTTTACAGCCACTGAACACAGTCCAATTCTAATCTTGATATTTTTTAAATTAAAGTTTATTGGGGTGACAATGGTTAGTAAAGTTACACAGGTTTCAGGTGTATAATTCTGTAATACATCATCTATATGTCACATTGTGTGTTCACTACCCAGAGTCAGTTCTCCTTTCATCACCATACATTTTAACCTTGGTTCTTTACCTTGAGAAAACATGCCATTTTTCATAAGTTCTTCGAAAGCTGTAGTGTGCACAGATACCACCAATTCTACTAACATTTTGGAAAAACAATTCAAAAGAATGTCTTGTCCAGTGGCATACCACATTTCATTGTATCTAAAATGCCTTTGATTATAAGATGTCAATGCCTTTGATTATAAGATTACAAAGTCATAGACACAGACTACAGTATGGTCATTACCATCCTTTCATATACCAAAATGGAAGAAAAAAAAGGATGCCAATGATATATAATACAATGCTTTCTTATTACTTAAATGTTTATTTTGTATGTATTGAAAACACATGTACTGAGACACAAATCTTATATTTTATCACACCAGGGCATACATATAAAGAAAAATATAAATAAAATGAATTGTTCAAGATAATCTTAAAGGTTTTTCATACTCAGAGTCTATTCTATTGTAGATCACTTTTATTTTATTTTTTATTTAATTATAATTGGTATACAATATTATATTATTTATGTTAGTTTAAGGTGTACAACATAGTGATTTTACATTTTTATACCTTACAATGTGGCCACCCCACTAATTCTAGTAATCATCTGTCACCTTGCAAACTTATCACAATATTTTTATCTGTATTCCATTTCACCTTTTTCACCTATTCTCCCATCCCCTTCCCTTCTGGTAACCATCCTTTTGGTCTGTTTCTGTGGGTCTGTTTTTGTTTTGTTTTGTTTGTTTCTTTGTTTTTTTTTTTTTTTAGATTCCACATGTAAGTGAAAGCAAACTTAGGATTGGTAATGTTCCTATTTTTGAAAATACTGTCCACAATACTGTCATGAAGAGTTTTGGTGCTTTAGCATGTCTGAAAAGAATATCCTAGTTTTCCTTAAATGATTGATTAGATAAAGAAGATGAGGGACATATATATATATATATATATATATATATATATATATATATATATATATATATATAATGGAATACTACTCAGCCATAAAAAATGATGAAATATTACCATTTGTGACATGGATAGATTTTGAGAGTATCTTGTTAAGTGAAATAAGTCATATGGAAAAGAACAAGAACCATATAATTTCATTCATATGTGGGGTATTAAACATAAAACTACAAATGAACAAACAAAGTCATAGACACAGACTACAGTATGGTCGTTACCAGAAAGGAAGCGGGGTGGGGAGAAGGTAAAGAGGGTAAAAGGGGTCAAATACATGGTGACGGAAGGAGACTAGACTTTGGGTGCTGAGCACACAATGCCATATACAGATGATGTATTATAGAATTGCATGCCTGAAACATATAATGTTATTAACCATGTTACTCCAATAAATTTAATAAAATAAAGAGAATATCTCATTCTGCAGTTCAGCATAGGGAATAGAGTCAATGGAATTGTAATAGATATGTAGGATGTCAGGGGGGCAGTAGATTGGGGGGGGAGTTGTCACTTTGTGGGGGGTGAAACGTTTGGTTATTGCATAGTTTTGTTCACCTGAAACTAATACAAAAAAGTAATGGAGAGAATCTGAATAGCTTCCCTCTCAGAACCTTGGAAAAACAGGACATTATATGCAGTGCTTATTTTAAGGCCTTTACAATGTTTAATTTATTTAGGTACATAGAAATGTATTACGTATAACTTCACTAATAAAGTTTTGTATGGGATAATTAAATTTTTAAAATATGGTAGATTTAGAAAGCAATTGCAAATTTACTAGCTGAATTTGCTGTTTGATGTTTTTAATTGTTTAAATCACAAATAGGGTTCTAAAGTTGCAGAAGTAAAAAGATTTAACTTTTCTTCCCTGTTCCAGTAATCGAGAAGCAGATGAACACTGGACAGCCACCAATACCAGTATTACAAATAAACAGATTCTGTTTTAACTATTTTTGTGCTCTTACGACATTAAAAATTTTAGAGAAGGATTTTCTGAGAAGTAGCTATACAATAAAGGAGAGGGAACCTTTAAAAAAAACAGAGAAAGAGAAGGAGACTATCCTACTATCATTGCCAGGAGTTTTTTTTTTTTTTTTTCAAGCAATAGCTATCCATTCTTTAAATTTTGATAATGGTGCTATTTCCATCTTACTTGAAGGTATTGTACAAGCAGAAGCAATGGCTGCCAACTTTTCAACAGAACTTATGTGCTGAATAATAAGATCTATCATAAAATTAATCCTAATTTTGGCTGTTTTAAAAATGAATGCGATACGCTATATCTCAGTTAACTAGAATCTCACCCAGTTAGCTTTCCGGTAAACTAGGAAAATAGGAAAATTTCCTTTAAGGAAGCAGTGTAGGGTAATGTAGGATATTGACTTAAGAGCATGGGACCTGAGTTCAGAAAGACCTAGTTTTTTTCTCTATTTTATAACCTTGTGCAATGGCAATCTATCTGAGTTTCAGTTTCTTTGTGATAGTAAAGTGAGGATAATAATTCCTCATCCTTGATATCAGAATTAAATCAGATACTGTATGTTACAGTACTCAGTGTGAGTCTTGGGAAAATAATAAATGCTCAATAAATGGTAGTAGTGATGATGAGGATGGATGATGGTTTGATCTGTAAAAGCTCTATTTGTCATGCATAAACTGTCAGTTAAAATTATAGAGGGCAAGAAGCAGGAAGGGGCTTTTACAAAGCTATGTTTGAGAATGTTGTCATAATCTTGGCCATTAATCAGTGTCTGACTATATCAGACATAATGAAAGTCGAACAGTTAATTACCAGTCGGCCTTCCTACAAGAAATGTTGTTGTAAGTTCTTTAGGCAGAAGGGGAATGATATCAAATGGAAATAGGGATCTAGACAAAGGAATGAAGAATATCAGAAATGGCAAATACATGGGTAACACAATTTTTTTTTTTGTTGTTACTTAAATCACCTTAAACCATAACTAACTGTTTAAACATGCATAAAAGTAAAATGTGTGACAGCAACAGCATAGGGTTGGGAGTGAAGAAATGGAGTCCCCAGCACTCTGTCTGGTCTTTCTTCATTTTTTTTTTCTCCCCATCTCTGCTCTTACATAAGCCTGAGCTCATGTCTTTATGTAACTCTGTGATAAGTCTGTGTAACTGCAGCTGGTAGCAGTGCACTATTCACACTCTTTTACAGGCTCTTCCTTTAGACCTTGTGATAAGCAGCTTTTGACATGGCTCCCAACGTTTCCTGTGTAACCCTCTCCTCTTAAATGTGGGTTAGAACCAACGACTAGAGAAGAAACTATGGAAAAACAATGGGGTAGTGCTTCCAAGAGTATGTTACAAATGATTTTGACTTCTATTTTTCTCATATTTTTTTTCTCTGACTCTTCTTTTGTGCTTGTACTGGAGAAGCGGGTCACCTGGCAAGGAACTGAAAGAGGCTCCTTGTCAACAGCTATGGAGGAACTGAGGACATTGGTCCAGTAGCTCTAAGGCAACAAACAATGAGTGAGCTTTGCTATGGCCTGAATATGTGTGTCTCCCTCAAATTCATGTTAAAATCCTAACCCCCAAAGGTGATGGTATTAGCATGGGGGCCCTTGGGAGGTAATTAAGTCATGAGGGTGGAGCCCTCATAAAGGACATTAGGACTCTTATAAAAGAGATCTGACAGAGCTCCTTAGCCCTTCCTGCCACACGAGGACACCCTCTGTGGTCCAGAAGAGAACCCTTACCTGACCATGCTGGCTGCATGAACCTGGACTTCCGGCCTCCGGAACTACAAGGAATAAATCTGTTTTTTTTTGTAAGCCCCCAGTCTGCGGTATTTTCTAATAGAAGCTTGAATAGATTAAGATGAGTTTGGAAGCTGACCCGGCCCTGCTTGGACCTGTAGATCACTGTAGCTTTGGCTGACACGTTAGCTGTAACCTTGTGACAAAGCCTAACCCAGAGGACCCAGATAAACCACATTCAGATTCCAGGCCCATAGAAACTGAGATAATCGATGTATTGTTTTCAGTTCCTAAATTTGAGGGTCATTTGTTAGACAACCATAGGTAATTAATACAAATCAAAAGGCTGAGTAGGCATTTGGTCTGCTTCCCACATTGTCACAGATGACCATTTTGCCAAACGGTTTGCCACCTATAACGTGGATCTCCTCAATGAGTATCTAATATTAATCTCTTTGCCAACTACCACCCAAATATTAAGCCACTGCAAAAGATTTTTAGGTTTTTGCACAGCAGCCTCCTGCGTGCTGGACCAATTTCCATATTAATTAGGGTAAAACTAATCTCTATGATAAATATCCCCAAATTTCAGTGTCCCAGTATAGTATTTTTCCCTCATGTAGCTGAGCTTTGTGGATAATCCTGGTGGTGGTGGTGGGATTCCTCTTTATGATTCTTTGGGATCCCAAGATCCTTATACCTTGTGACTCTGCTTTTCCTTAGAGTCTACGAGCGCTTTGCTTTTCACTAGTGGATGGTGGAAAGAGCTTACCTGTTTCTTAACAACCATGGCTGATGTGACACATCTCGTTTTTACTCACATTCCACTGATGAAACTCTGATGTGTGACCACATGTGATATAAGGATGGGTGGGAAGTGCAGGCTCCGCCTGGATAACCATCTCTTGGTGACAATTCCACACCCTGGCAGGGGGAGCCCAAATTTTTGGTGGATAATTAGGCATTTCTGCTAAGGCAGGAAGATAGAGTTCAAGCGTATTGTCTGGCCTACTGGCTGGGATAGACTTAAGACAGTACTCTCTGTTGAAGATTTTTGGTGAGTAATGCTGTGTGGTGCATGGATGGTAAAAAATGGCAATTCTTGGCCTCCACTGTCTGAAGAATGAGGTCCAAACTCTTTATCTTGACAGTCACAGCCTTCTATGTTCTAAAGCAAAGAGCAAAGATATATTTATAGCTTTTAAATCTCATTACTCTAGTTCATGTGTCTTAAGGTCTGGCCAAACAACATTACTGCCCATGCCAGTCTATGTATCTTAATGCTGTGTTGTTCTTTCAGAAGTATATCTGTCCCTTAAAAGTCCTTCTTTTAAATGCCTAACTCAAATGCGACTTTACATGAAGTAGCAATTTCACCCTTTACATCTTTTATCTTTACCTCTTTAGAACACTCATATACCCCACATACATATCGCAGTGTTTCCAAAACAGAAGGAAAAATGGGGTGCTAGTGATATGTTATTTTTCTTCTCAAATATATTTTTAGAAAAGATAGGAAAAGATAGGAAAACAAATAATACATTTATTAAATGTTTTATATTTTTATGCAGCAATTTTTCCTGAAGAATATTACCACACTCAGTAATTACTCAAAGTTCCCAGTATGATTATTTCACACAAGAAAACCAGATATTATGGAAAATCTGACATTCTATCTATGCATGACAGGCATACACAGAAAATAATTTCCAACCAACCAGTGCCTTGACGCATGTTGTCTATTTAATAATTATTGGTTTGAGTTGTGCATCTTGTTTGATCATTTCAATCTATATGCTGTTCTTTCTTGATAAAAATTTTAAAAGTTTTAATTCCTCTAACATTTTATTTGTTGTGGTATAAAGCTATAAAACACATCGCATCTTTATATTTTCTTGTAGTAATACATTTATCTATGAGATCACTTTAGCTATCACCAAAATTCAATCATGCATAGTTTGGATGTGCTCCTGTCAAATCAATATAAGCTTAAAATTGTTTTAGGATCAGAATTTATTCAGAAAATTCTATTTAATGAAACTTATTCTGCCTTGCATTGTAAATATTTGTACACTAGTTTTACGCTCTTTATTAGATTTTAATTTTTTTGGTGGTAGATATTGTGTCATATTCATCTTTGAATCTCTAACAAGTGCCTAACATACTGCTTTTCATTAAAAATTACGTTGTCAGATTTTAAAGGCAGTTTAGAGCTTACTTGCTCCAGTGATTTTGAAACTATGCCCAATGGAAACCCAGAAGTTCTTATATTTTGAGTACCCTGCCCTGTTTAAATCAATGTGCCTCTAACATTATATGTTATACATATTGAGCAATATTTCATTTTAAAAGTCTTATTTGACTTTAAAAATATAAAACAAAAACCACATTTTTCCAACCATCTCATCTTATGGATGAACTATAAGTTGAATATGAGACTGTTTATTATATCAATCAGGATAGGTTTGGATATGCTACAAAACAAACAATCCCAGATCTCAGTAGCTTATCATTGTGAATATCTATTTCTTGCTCATACTTGTTGCTCAGTCTAGATTAGCAAGGAGGATCTTTTCAAACTTGGCACTCAAGAAGCAAAGTTAATTGAAACTTTATCTTAACACACATTTTTAGGATTTCTTTGGCAGAAGAAGGAAATGTGGTGAATCATACACAGGCTCTTAAAGCTTCTTTGTCAATTTGCTCACATTTCATTGGCTAAAGTAAGTCACATGGCCATGCCTAACTTCAATGGGAGCAGGAAAGTAAAATCTGAGTCTGTGCCCAGAAAGGGCTGGGTGGAATATTTGTAATAAGCCCTAAAGAGTATCACAGTTAGGAAACTTGTCCAAGATCACCCAGACATTTATCAACAGTTCTGGTCTTACATAAATGTCTGATATATATTCCTTCACAACTCTTTGCATTACACTATAGATGGATATTGAGTCTGGAATAAACTATGAAGGCTTTTGGGGTTTGCAGGAGAAAAAGAACAATAAAAACTGAACAAGGCATGAGAGGTCTTTCTGATTATCCCTCCTCTCCTTAACAGCATCAGTCCTGACTTCTGCTTGGTTTTCCTTCATCTACACATAAGCACATATTTGCTCTCTACTCAAAGAAAACTCTTCCTGATCCTCGCAGCTCCACTAGCTAAAGTCATAGTTCTTTGTTTCTGTTCCTCTCTTGACTCCAGTAATGCTTTGCTCTCCTCTTTTCTTTATACTTCTAACTGCTCCTTCTCCTGTCATGCTTTCGGACCATTCTACTACTCTTCTGAGTGCCCCCAAATGGGTACGCTCTAAAGCCAAATTATTAGTACACAGTGGCTTTCTTTTTGAGAATAGAGTCATGAAATTAGTTTTAAATTCTAGGTCTAGCGGCTATCAGCGTGAACACTTAGATGTGTTAGTTCATTTCTCTAAGCCTACTTTTACATTAGTAAAAACGATAATACCCCTGTATCATTTTAAGGAAGATTAAATGTGAAGGAACTTGATGAATGATAGGTACTTTCTAAATGTTTTTCTTTCTTCCTTTCCCGTTTGTTTCTCAAATTCCTTCAGACCCAATTTTCTTCAGCCCAAACTTCTACAATGGTCTCCAAACTGACTTTGTTTTAAGCCGCTCTAGTTTAACTCATTTAAACAGTTCTACTATACTATTCTGCATAAGATTAAAAAAATTTTTTTTCTTGAGTAACGAAGTGATGTTATGAGATGCATTTTAGGAAATTTAAAGTTCAAATCCACTTATACTGTCAGTTAAGATGGCCCCAGTAAGGTCTCAAATTATGTCTTCTACCATAATTTCATTATTGTCCTAAAGGAACTCTTTACTTTGATAGATTAATTTGTTGTGAAATTAAATTCTATATGCATCAGACTTTTTTCTCCCCTTGACTCATCTCTGGAATGCCTTCCTTGTTCATTTTTGTTTATTTTAGTCATTCTTTCAAATTCCATTTTCCTTTCTTATTGCATCTAGGGTTTCCAAGATCTCGTTTCCTCTAGACTCCCATAGTGCTCTCAGTCTGTATCACTGATTTGATAGTAAAATTATCTGAGAGTGTACTGTCATGCATATGTATTTATATTATAGGAATTTATTAGGTAAGGGAGGCTAACTGTTGTAATAAGCAACCTCAAAATCACAAAATAGAAGCTTTACAAAATAGAAGTTTAGGTGTTGCTCATATAATAATTCGTAGAGAGTATTTTGGAGGTGCCCTTTCATGAAATGATTCAGAAATCCAACTCCTTCCATCTTGAAATTCCACCATCCACTAGAGCTATGCTGTCTTTCTAACAATATTGTCACTAGTCTGTATGTGGCTCCTGAGCATTTGAAATGTGATGTACTGATAAACTGAGGTGTGCTGGAAGTGTGAAAAAACACATGATTTTGAAAACAGTGTGATGAAAATAATCTAAAGCATTGAATTAATAATTTTTAATCAATTACATGGGAAAATGACAATATTTTATATATATTAGGTTAAATAAAATACATTATTAACGTTAATTTTACCTTAAGTTTTTTTGTGTGTCTACTAGAAAATCTTAAATTTCACATGTGACCGTACTCTAGTTCCATTAGATTGCATCTCCCCAGAGTTCTCTTGAATCTTCTTTTGGATCTTCTATAGCTGGTGGAAGACAGAGGAAGTAAAAGAGTGCAGATGATTGTAAGCTTTTATGAGTCAGGCCTGAAAGATACACACATTATGTCTGTCCCACTCCATCAGTCAGAATACAGACAATAAGGCCTCACTTTTCTGAAGGAAAGCTGGGTCTTGAAGACAAGTGTGCACTCAGGAGAAAAAGAAAATAGATTTTGGTGACCACATAAGCTGTTTTTTCTGTATGTATCTGTGTTTCTCTGTGTGTAAATAAATGTCTTGCTGCTCATGTTAGAGACTTAAGTTATGTTTCTAATGTCTCTAATGCTAAATCCTCACATTTTAGAGTCTTTCCCGACTGAACCTTGCACAGTCACTTAAGCACACAGTCTGACTAAATACTTTCTGACTGATCTGCATATCAGTGACAAGAAGGAGGCAGAGATGAGTGTATCTGAATTGGGAGATACTGAAGATACTGACCTTACTAGAATGTGTGAATGTGTACGAATGTGTTGGAAGGTGGGGGTGGTGGGTGGGGAGGTGAAGTGCAAATGGAGGAATAATTGGAAATTTGACAGAGGAAAAAGTTTACGATGGGCATTGAATACCAGACAGTGGAATATAGACTTCATGTGATAGAATGTAAAGTGATTTAATGATGAGTGCGGGGGCGATGGTGGGACCATTATTTAAGAAATTGATACTGTGTGCCTGATATATTGGAGTGGGGGAACACTTTGAATCAGTGAGACCTGATGAAGGATCTATTGAGGTCAAGTCAGGTTTATTTAAAATATGTATTAGGAGACAGAAAGGGAAAGGTGCTGTGTTTCTCAACTACTAAACTTCGCTGCGTCCCCTTTCTAAACAAAGACATCAACTCTGTTTTTGTGACATGGTATGCAGTAAGACTTCTGTTTGTTTATTCTTCACATGCAAATTGCCTCTTGTTTTCCAGCCAGTCTGCACATTCACAGGCTAGGTGGGAGGCTTATGGCTTTGTAGCCCCAAATAACAAGGAAATGCTAAAGTTACTTTATTTTTAGAAGAATTCCATGTGGTGTGCCATGAAATCAAGCTGTGACTGTTTGGTGTCAGTCTATTTTGTCATACCAATTGTTTTAAAACTTTTCTCCTACTGAACAGGGTAATGGGAGTCTATATACCTGAGAAAGGCGACAGCTTGGGGTCTGGAGCTGTCCATGTGGCTTGGTGGGAGTCTCATGGACAGTCAGGAACTTGGGTGTTAACCCATCTGCATTGTTTTAAATAGAGATGTTATCTTTCATTGTTTGGTGATGTTCAGATTAGAGACAGTGGAAAAATCTGCCACTAACTTAGCAGTGGCAGCCGTGTGTGCACGTGCTTTCACGTGCTTGTGTGTATGCATTAATAAAGATTTTCTACACTCTATAGCTGTCATGGATGAGGGTTAAGTAGGGCTAAATGCTGATAGGTGTAGACTGAGTGTCTAACTATCCTTCGCAGTATTGTAATCAGATAACCCCACCTACATCAAAGCAACCTAAGGAGCTTTGTGTTTTATGGTTTTTTTTTGTCATTACAATTTATGCTTTAATATTTATTTATAAAAATCTCTATGTTCCTTTATTGGAGCTAGATTCCTGACCAGTATACAGTGATGTATTTACTAACCAGAGACCTATGCAGAAATTACATACTAGATAGGTTTTCATTACACTTTGGTTATTGATGGAATAGAGCCATTTATAAAGTGTTATACATCAAAAAGCTTTGAATTTGACCAGGCTATCCATTAATTCAACTCTGAAAAAGGTAAGTGACATTTAATTTTAGCTACTATATTTTGCAGTGTTAAAAAGCTTAAGCATTCGGTAGCTTCTCAAAATGTTATTCTATGCACGATGGCATTTTACAGACAGAGCAGAGTCCATCTTCTCACCCAGATTCACATAGACAGGTCTCATTTGAGAACTATATGCTAAATAGCTGGTACTTAGAGACAGAAGTACTTCTTACCTGAGGTTCTTACCACCACTACAGACTTCTTACTCTGAAAACCTGTCTTCTCAGCTGCATTTTACAGTGCCAGCGAAGACATGCAGCAATTGCCCTGTGTGCATTAGAGCACCAGGTCTCTCTGATGGTGGTGGCCGGCACTATTATTATATCCAGGTAAATAAAGACCCATTTTTAAAAATGCCAACTTGAAATACAAATTAAGGGTACAATATTAGTTTTGAGTAATCTGGAGTCCGAATGATTTGAAAATTTTCAGAAACTGATGGCGATTGTACCCAGGATGTTTCCTAGCTACGGAGACATTAATACATTGATTCAAATCTCTGAACTCAATCCAAATAGCCCTGGGATCATCCTTCAAAGTGCATATCAAAAATTATGGACTTAGGGTGACAACGTTTGACACTATGTTATACAAGTCAAACCTGTTTTGAGAGAAAAGCATCAAATGCTTCGTGCACACATTTAGTTTTATTGTAACAAAGCAACTAGTACACTTTTAACATTTAGGACTGAGCATCCTCTTTCCTTTCCAGTGAGGCAAAAAGAAAATTTAAAAATAAACAGGAACAAAATGACAATAGAGGATGTCAATTCGGACTAAGATCCTACAGTTTCTGCTGACTCTCCCATGGAGTGGCAGGGCTCAAGTCATCATTAAGAGAGAATTTTATTTTAAAAGTGTCACCTTAAACTTCAAGGATGTCCATGAAACATCACAATTAAACGTGCCAAAGGAGAAGCCATTGTCAAAATGCCCACTTAACCCACCCAAACGTCTCAAACCCACCCTTTGCTGACCTTCAATAACTCTATTTTTTTTTTTTTTTAAAACAAGATAAAGTAGAGAGATACATGTTGGTAAATGCTAACCATTCATATTCACATGGAGACAGTGTAATCTCTGAGCCCAGTATACAGAGAAAGGAGGAAGAAAGCTAAAATTTTATGCATTACTTACGCAGGGGCTTAGCACCCTCCAGCTTCCAGCAGAGCTAAGGGAGCAGATGGTGTTCCTTTTTTTCCCCACAGAGCAAGGTGGTATTGATTCCAGAAAGTTTTTGTTGAGACAGGAAGGGACAAAAATGAATTTGGAACAGAAAGAGGCAAGATTCTTTTCCCCCTGTATTCTGTTCAAGGTATTTCCCTGTAAATAAGGTGAAAACCATGCTGTAAAGGAGAGAAAAGAGACCTCAAAAACAGGGCGACTGAGCATAAGAGTAAAAAAAAAAACAAAGAAAATGACTGCAACTTATTCCCAGGGTTTGCAGAAAATTTAAAAATGTTGGAATCTGAAGAAGGTTCAAGTAGCTGAAGCTGAAGGCTTTTGAGGCGAATGAGAAAAGATGAAGTCAGGGACCCTGATAATCACGTAGGGCCTTGTAGGCTGTTGTAAGGACTTTGACTTTCACTCCGAGTCAGTTGGGTAATGTTTGGAGTCATGTGATCAGACTTGTGTGGAGGATCCGTCTGGCAGCTTTGTGGAGAACACAATATGGGCTATTAGGATAATCCAAACTAGAAATGATGGTTGGTGGGTATGGGAGAGATGTGAAGAAGTAGATTTCCAGATATATTTTAACGACAGCATCAGCAAGTTTTTGAACAAGTAAGATATAGAATATGAGGGTCAAAGAAGACTCAAGAATGACTTCTAGGTTTTTAGCCTAAATAGCGTGAAAAGGATGGACATGTTATTCAGTGTGATGTCAGGAGGACAGCAAAAGAGTGTTGTGTTTTTTTTTGTCATTGTTTTTTGGTGTGTTTTGTTTGTTTGTTTGTTTGTTTTGATGTGAAAGGAGGAAGCATGATCAGGAATTTGGTTTTGGTTGTGTTAAATTGGAGCTATCTGTTAGACTTCTAAGTAGTGGTCAAGTAAACAGGTTATATTTGAGTGTGGGGCTCGAAGGCAAAGTCTTGACTTGATATTGATTTAGAAGTCAGCATATATAAATTTGAAACCTTGAGATGTAGTGACATCATCTAAGGTGATGGATTAAGCCCAAGGACCAATATTTTGATGTCTTGGAGAAACATAGAGGAACCATTTAAGGATGTCATGAACAGGGACGCCGAGGTAGGAAGAAAATCAAGGGACCAGTGCTATCCAGAGATAATGTGAAAAAAGTGCTTCATGAGTGAATGACTAAGAAAGTTATCTGCACTGTTGGGTCAAATCCATGAGGATTAAAAAAATGGACCCCTGGATTTCGGATCTTTGATGAGAATGGTCTTGACAAAAGCAGCATTCACCACTCTTCAGGGTTATTGGGTCACACTTGCTTTACTTTTCTTTTGTCCAAGAGGAGCCCACACTAAATAATGGTTAAGGACAGGGACTCTGGGTTTACACTGTCTGTAGTCTAATCCTCGTTCCATATTTACTAGTTATTTAAGCTTGGACAAATTATTTAACCTTTCTCTGTGCTTCTTTTTAAGTGGAGGAAATAGTGTCCACATTATAGGGTTATGGGAGGTTTAAATGAGATAAACAATTAGGGCAATATCTGTCACATAGTAAATGAGCAATAAATATTAACTCTAATGATTAACAATAAACAATCAGTAAAATTAACAAAAAATAAGCCTGCCTTATATTTTCTTCTTATCCTGAAAATCATGTAACACCACTCTAGAGTTGAGCCTGAATTGGTTGTTCTATCTTTATATACTCTGAGTTTTTGTTTGTTTGTTTGTTGTTTTCTGCATTTTCTCATCATGACAAGAATTAACCATATTATAATCTAGTTAATTCCACAAAATTCTCTCCTTTAGATTGTAAGCTCCCCGAGAAGCCATAGCTTGTTCATATCTCATAACTTAATGCGGTGTGTGGCACTTTGGCACTTCAGGCTTGAAATTAAAATGGTTTCTGAATGTCCTAGTATTTGATCAAGGTGTGACCTGCAGGGCCATTCTAATAGTCTAGCAATGCCAGGATGCACTGTTAATTACGGGAATTTCTTATAAGTGAATTTTAATTTCTAAAATAACGCTTCAGTCTTTTTTTAAATTTTTTTTTTAAGATTTTGTTGGGGGAGGGGAACAGGACTTTGTTGGGGAACAGTGTGTACTTCCTTTTTTCCAAGTTAAGTTGTTGTCCTTTCAGTCTTAGTTGTGGAGGGTGCCTTTCAGCTTCAAGTTGTTGTCCTTTCAGTCTTAGTTGTGGAGGGCGCAGCTCAGCTCCAGGTCCAGCTGCCATTTTTCTAGTTGCAGGGGGCACAGCCCACCATCCCTTGTGGGAGTCGAACTGGCAACCTTGTGGTTGAGAGGACACATTCCAACCAACTGAGCCATCTGGGAGCTCAGCAGCAGATCAGCTCAGGGTGCTATGTTCAATCTTAGTTGCAGGGGGCGGAGCCCACCATCCCTTGTGGGACTCGAGGAGTCGAACCGGCAACCTTGTGGTTGAGAGCCCACTGGCCCATGTGGGAATCGAACTGGCAGCCTTCAGAGTTAGGAGCATGGAGCTCCAACTGCCAGAGCCACCGGGCCGGCCCCGCTTCAGTGTTTTTAATCTATCATTCTCTTCCTGTATAGATTATTTTACAGAGAAATCTTTGTCATTTTCTCACCCCTGTAAGGGATCCTGATCTATTGTTCAGGACAGTTGACCTTTGGGGTTGGTGGTCTTGCCCCATGGTGGGTACTTCTGTGGAGACTGCACTTTCTTTCTCTTTTTAAAACTAAAACTGAAAATAGACCCTCATTTTTAATTCTTCCCAATCATAGTTCCAGAAACTCAAATAACAATACCTTTAACAGTTTCGAAAATACCTTCACAAATTGGAAAAATAAAACAAAATAGTGTTCATATTTGTTTCATTTCTCTTCTTTGAAATATGTGAATAAAGGTAACTCTGAAATATAGCAAAACTGTGTTTGTTGGGTTCTCAAAACTGGTTTCCAATTCTAAATCAACACTGGGTCAGGAGGAGTGCATTAAGCGACAACTCCAGCAATAAGCAGTATATTTTAAGAGCTTTGTCTATGGACAGAATGAGAGAACATGAGCAAATATCTGCTCCAAATCCTGTGCCTTCATTTACCAGCTCAAAAGATGGCAACAATTGTTCCTTGCCTTTCTCACATAGATGTCATCTAGGTGGTTAAAAAAAAAAAAAAGTTGGAATCCATCAGTGTTCCATTGAGTCATGTTCTCCTTCATCTTCTCTCCTTCCTCCCCCTCATCATCGTCTTCTTCACCTTTATCCTCACTCCCTCCTTCATCAATATTTCCCAACCCTTGATCATCATCATCAACAATTCTTTGAGGTAAGGAAAATATAGTTACTCTCGTTTAACAGGCTAAGGAAGCGGGGATCCAAACAGGAAAAGTGGTTTACTCTGGTTTATACCATGTGGTAATTGGTGGTAGAGCTGTGAATGAGGATACATGTAATCTTGCTTCGTCTCTAGAGGCAGGTGAGAGGAAGCAGGTGTAGTCAAGTCTTAATGGGAATGTGATCCAATTGATTGAAATGTGGATGATTTGCTTCAGGACCATCTGGGATTGTTGTTAAAAATTCAGATTTCTGACCCCAAGGAAGATCTACTAAGTCACAATCCCCAGAAGTAGTGCCTGAGCATCTGTGTTAGTAGATCGTAAGCATATCTAAGTTTGAGAACCACTGAAAAGTAGAGTGCAATTAGGCCTTGGAATTTAACAGTTTTAAATTTGAGTCACAGCTGTTTGACAAAGCTGTTTGACACTGACCTACAGTGTTCTTGTAGTTATTTATTCATTTTTATTATTATTTTTTTCCATTGAGGCATTTTATTTGCACTTATGTATTACACCCCCTAGGAAAAGAATCCCAGGATTTTCCCTCCTGTGTGTTTTCATCTTGTCTCTTTATGGTGCATAGTGCACGCTGAGGTTGTTAGAACAAATGAAACAAAACTGACTGGCCTGAAGTAGGTTGTTCTGCCATTTTTCTAAGTCTTTGAGTTGCTTCTCACATCTGGGGCTGATCACTTCCCCCTTGTTTAACCTGCTCGTGAGGTTCACAATAATTTTCCCAGCTCTGGGATCATCAATGATTTCGAATTCTCCAATGCATCATCATCACGGTTAGAAACCAGGTGATGACTTTGGAGCACCTCCAGCCGGGCAGAGAAGTTACGTCTACTAAACACCTGGCATTTGCCTCTCTTTTTGGCATTGCCGATGCTCTTGAGAGCGTCAGTCAGGACATTCATTCTCACCATTATGGTGGCGGAAAAAGCTGCAGTGTTCCTCTATTTAAAATGGTATTACGCATGCAACTATGAAAAAATAATCTTAATATATAAGAAGAAATGCAGTGAAAAAATGATTTCTGAAAAAAAAAAATGGTGAGTATAGCTTTGTGCCAAATGTGGGCTTGCCCTACTGCTGAGAGACACATGCACATTCAAACCCTTTTATGTTACCCACATGAGACTAAAGAAAGAAAAGAACAACTAGTAAAAAGAAATTAAAAAATAAACTAAGCTTGGCTATAGGTCTAGCAAACTTATTTAGTGAATTTATTACAAGAACCCATCTGAAAACCATGGGCTCCAAGTTTAGAAGGAAACATAAAACTTCTGAACTTCAGAGTTTAAGTTGTCTTTAACACAGTATAACTCTGATCGCCTGCTTGGTTAAATTTTTTAAAAAAATTCAACTCCCCTGGCAATCCTAGAAGCAGGAAATGAATAACTTTCAAAAGAAAAAAATCTTTGTTGTTTGAATAGCACAGATTTCCATTCAGTTAGAAAAAAATTACTAAAATTTCCCTTGAAAAGCAGTGATTGAAATGTTCTGAAAAATTCAAAGAACTTTTTTGAAAATATCAGCTTCAAAACAAAATTTCTCAAGGTTTTTATAAAGCGAAAACACCAAAAACCCTGATGGGTGCTCTCATCTCTGGCCCATATGTTGTCAGCTAATCTGATGCTCTGAGTATTTGGGGGAAAGGAATTTTATGTATCATGGAGCCAGATTTTTCCAGTGTCTCAGCTTCATGCTGGGATTGGACCAAACACTAATGGAAACTTATTTATATCCGCCAGGCAGAGAAATTAATAAGAATAATAAGAAGGAAACCATTCTTGAACACATAGTTTGGGCCAGACACTTCACCAAGCACTTGGAAAATATGAAATGAATAAAAATAAGATTCTTATCCTTTAAGCACTAACAATTTCATATTTACAGCCTATAGAAAGGAACTAAGATGCTGGCAAATCTGTATCAGCATCAGTCATTACTTTAGAATCCTTTAGGTGCTCAAAGCTGGAACTGTCATCTTGATTTTTGGAATTTTTAGGAATGAAAGTTTTCCTGTAATATCCATTATACAAAGAGATATTTGGTGATTAGCTTAGATTTGTTTACGTGGGAAATGAAGAATTTAGGATGCTTTTTGGTTCTGACCCTGACTATCTGTGTGAGTAAGGAGCAGCCTTTTTGACATTTCACCCAAAGTTTAAAAAAAGTATTTATTTAGAAATCATTTAAATTATGTTAGGATGTATTTTTTTGCTAAACCAGCTAGCTGGCTCAGTGTTCTAAAGATAGACCAATCAGGGGAATTGGTTTAATTTATTGATGAAAGTTGAAAAAATTGATTTAGAAAACACAAGTGGGAGAAATATTACTTTGCATATTTTGGGTGAGGTATCAACTCATTTGAAGAAAATTCTAATTAAAGCTGCAAGATTGATCACCATTTTACTCACTGTGGCTGTGGAAAAAAAATTTAAGTATAAATTTAATTCTTCAAATCTGTATTTTAGTTACGTCATCATGGTTACTTTTATATTATACTTGATAAGGGAAGGGAATAAACATTTGCACATCTGATAATGGTCAAACCCAACTCAAAAACAGAAAACACAGCCTGGCCTATAAATCAAGAAATAGAGCTGAGTTGTGACGTGCATAAAATGCCACAACCCTGATTCTTCTGCTACTAATGACATAAGTGCCATGACTATTTCACAGGTATACTGGAGAGACTTAAATAAATGAAGGGAAGTTGTTTGAAAAATGTGAGAGTAGCATACATACTTTGTCTATTATTGTAAGGTCTTAAAAAAAATGGCACTATATTTAAAATTCCTCTCTGTAGTTGTAAAGCAATCTGTCATGCCTGTATTCAGAGGGGGAATTTAGCTAACAATGGAATCACTTGAACTAAAACATTAAAAAAAAATTTTGTATCCCACAAACCCAAATTTCAATTAGATCTCGTGAAGAATTGTTTGCGAATTGATTTTCAGATCTGAGTTGAGCTTGGTTTCAAGGGTCTAGGCAGGTTCTGTGAACTATTATTTCCTCAAGGTATTCTGGGACCAAGGCTCAACATGTTTACAAAACAATGCATACTTTTCTTTAAAATTCACGATGAACATAAAAATATTATTGACTCTGAGAAGTTATTCAAAGAAAAGAAGCGTTGTGTTTATTTTTGTTTTGCCTAGCATTTTTTAAACTTAGTAGATGAGAACACCCCACACCACCTTTTTTTTGGCAGAGGGTAAGTTCTATTTGTATCTTGTTTTAAAATTGTATTATTTTTTATTAAAACTTATTGGGGGTGACAATAGTTAGTAAAATTAAATAGGTTTCAAGTGTATAATACTGTAATACATCATCCATATATTACATTGTATCTTTTTTTTTTCACCTTGGATATGGGCTCATTCAGGGAGTTTTAAAAAGTTAGCTAACTAAAGTTGAGTACATTAGGCTAAGGAATTAATTACTTAAAAAGCAATCTTGCATGGATGTCTTTCCTCAAGTTACAGTTAGTACCCATCCCACAGAACTTACGGTATACAGACCACACTCCTAGAAGTGCTGCACTCAGGGAATGGTAATCCCCAACTAGTCCAGAAATTAGGCATGCTAACATCTATGGAGATCTTTAGTGGTGATTTGCTTTTGGTTTAGAGTTATTATCTGTCTACGAGAAGCAGCTTCTGCCCACAAACCTTCCCAATCATCACGTTATTTTCAGTTACCTGTTGAATCAGTGCTGACCACATTGAAAGGCAGATCAACGGGCAAAATGTTAATTGCTTTGGCTATTGAAGTCTTTGTACACACAACACTCTGTTTACTTCCCCTCTCCATTAATTTTTGCCTGCCGAATCCTTTTCAGTCTTATCTTGTCTTTCATTCATTCAACAGATATGTGAGCACCTGTTTTCTGCTTGGAACCATACTAGGTCCTGGATGCTCTCTGGAGACAGCAGTGAACAAGAACAATGCTTTCTTTGCTCTCAAGGAGCTTCTTATGTGCGTTTAGGGTTCTGGTCCAGCTGACTGGCTTCTTTTCCACGGCAAGCTCTAACACTGGTATGTTGTCCATTTCTCAACTACGATTTACATTGTTGATTTGTGACTTTTGACTCCTTCGTGCTACACACTTGGTTACTCAGCCTGGCATTGACAGCTAATTTCTTAGGCCTCTAGATCGAGGGTGCTCTCCAGCAGTCCTGTTGAGGCCCTCATTTTGACTTAAGACTTTCCATTTGTGCTGGCTGCACAATCACAAGTGGAATGATGAAATATTTAAAGGTTATATAACTTCATCAAACAAGTTTTTGAAATCTGCTTCCCTGATCTTGTCCAACAGGCTGACTGTCTGCCTAGGATGATTTAGGAGAGCCAGTGTAAGGCTTTTAGTGGTTTTAAAGCAGGTTTTATACATAGAAAAGATGTTGACGTTTCCTTAGTCTTTTAAGTTGATACTAAGTTTATTAAAGTATTCAATTCAATCATATTTTTCTCAAGCTTTTTGCTTTTCATCCATATGAATTTTAGCAATCATTTTTAAGGGGGCTGTTGATCAATGTACAATCAATTTAGATAGAACAGAATAAGCACCTTTAATAATCAGTTCATTTTCCAAGTACATTAGTTTAATTTCCTTAAACATTAAAAACTGTATTTATAAATTCAATATGTTCAACTTTTATTTATAAATATTTCAAATATGTAACCTAGCAAGTAAAATTATCCAAGTACTGAATTCTGATATATCTAACAAATTTATATAGTAAACCACATTCTTTTCAAGAATGTTTACAAACATACTTGAACAATCTTGTATCTTTCAACTTGAAACCAGAAAACTGAAATCAATTATTTAATTACATGTTTTGCATATTTGATTAGACATCCATGTTTACATATTCAATCACAGGGCTGAATCTTAAATATGTCTAACTTACAAATAGCTTAAACACTGAACCTACAGATTAATCTTTGCACAAAGAGCGTTTTGATTTACTTAAAAAAATTTTGCTTAATTAAAAAGGACTTCTCAGAGTTAAAAGACACTTTTCCACCAGTGAACAGTTTTATCTTTCTATGAAAGTTGTGGCTGTCAACCTCAGGAAAACTTAGGACCAGAGAAATTTGGCCAGGACACAAAATCTAGAATTACAGATATACAGGGCAGTTCTGACTACAATACTAACAGATGTATCGAGTCCCTGTGTGTGGTCTCTAGAACAGAACTTTCATATGCTACAAAGACATTGGTTCTAGAGTTCGTAATGCTGGGTACAAGTCATACCATTAATTGACTTTCTGTCTGAATTGAATAAAGACAGAAAATAGCTTCTTTCACTGGTGATTTGAACTTGAACCCTCGAAAGACAAATCTGGCTCGAAAGGTACCCTCATGTTAGTCCATTGGATAGTTCACACCCTTGTATATATTTTTAACCTCTTTCAATTTTCCAAAAAAAATTTCAATTGTAAAATACACATGATGTAAAATTTATCACCTTAATCATTTTTCAGTGTATAGTTCAGTGGCATTCAGTTCATTCACACTGTTTTGCTACCATTACCACCATTCATCTCCCAAACTCTTTTCATCTAGGAAAACTGAAAATCTGTACCTATGTAGTGCTAACTCCTCATTCTCTCCTTTTCCCAGCCCTTGGCAACAACCATTCTGCTTTCTGTCTCTATGAGTTTGACTGCTCTAGGACTACTCATATCAATGGAATCACACAGGACTTGTTCTTTTGTGACTGGCTTATTTCACTTAGCATCACGTCCTCAAGGTTCATCTGTGTTGTAGCATGTATCATTTTGTTTGCCCATCTATCTGCCTATAGACACTATCCTAAGCTTCCATCTTTTGGTTATTGTGAATAATGCTTCTATGAACAGGTATAGTACAAATATCTCTTTGAGTCTCTGTTTTCAACTTTTGTGTGTGTATGTATATCCAGAAGTGTACTGAAACGTATAGTAATTCTACTTTTAATTTTTTTTAAATTAAATTTATTGAGGTGACAATTGTTAGTAAAATTACATAGATTTCAGGTGTACAATTCTGTATTACATCATCTATAAATCCCATTGTGTGTTCATCACCCAGAGTCAGTTCTCCTTCCATCACCATATATTCGATCCCCCTTACCCTCATCTCCCACCCCCCACCCCCCACCCCCCTTACCCTCTGGCAACCACCAAACCATTGTCTGTGTCAAACTGCCATTGTGGTTTAACCTCCTTTAATTTTATGTCCTGATTAGGAAGAGAGAACTCTGTCCATTGAACCCTCACCAAAGTGTCAGTTGACTTTTTAAAAAATTAATTGCTGTACTGGCTGACTGAATTAATGTAATAATGTTGAATAATGTTTTCTGAGTATAGGACCATGTTGACTGGATCCTGTATATCTCTCATGGCTTTGCCTTCATGTTGAAGTGGGAAAAACTGCTGAGAGCCTGGCTGTCTAACGTGTGGTCTGTGGACCAGCAGCATAGTTATTCGCTGTTTGTTAGAAATGCAGAGTCTCAGGCCCCACCTCAGACCTACTGATCCAGAATCTGCATTTCAACAGCATCCGCCGGTGATCCTTAGGCACATTTAAGTGCATGAGAAGCTCTGACTTATGATTTCTCCTGGCCTTTTTTATTTTGGAAAATCTGTAAGCCTTAGAGTGAGCACAGATATTATTACCTAATATTTGCTAAGCATTTTCACTCCTTCTATTGGTTAGGTGTCAGATCTCAATGGATTAAGACTGCATGGAAGCATGTTTGGGTATAGGTCATAGCAACAGTGAGCTTTGGAACATTCTAGAGTTCACGATGTCTGGGAAATCAATTATTCAGATGATATTAGGCTAGGAGTCAGGGACCTGAAAAAAACCACACAAGTGGGGGTAGAATATCTGGCAGAGTAAAGAAATTACCAAAATACAGTAAGCATATCAAGGGCAGGGATTCATGTCTCATTTAACTTTGCATTCTTAGACCCTCACAATATATATGGCACATAGTAGGTGTAGAATAAATATTTGTCCAAATGAGGATTTACAGAAATAATAAAAGCTAAGCCTGAGATTTGGACATGGGGGTTCATTATCACAACAGTTGAATGGCACACTTTTGGAGTCTGTTATAGGTGGTACCGTTAACGCTTCTGAAGACTGAGACCCTTGTGAGGGTAGATTTGGGTATTTATATAAAGCTGTACTTTGACCTAAAGCATCTCTGCCATAGAGTCTGAAGAATTTTAAGTTCTGACAGTGTAAAGTTGGACTCGAAATAGAAAGAGGTAGTCTTTGGTCTTTAGGAAATCACTTTTTAAAACAGACTAAATGGTTGCAGAGAAAGGTGACCTAGCTTTGAGAAAAACCCAATACATAAATTTTAGAACTTCCAAAAGAGATCAATGTTACTGTCATGAAACTGTCTTAAATTTCCATCCCAAACTTCATTTTAAAATAGTTCTCTTTTAAAACGTTCTCTTCTTTAGGAAGAGCATAAACTCTTTCAGGAAACAGTTCTGGGAACTCTCTACTAGCACAGGTTGGGAACTCAAGTTATTACTAGAGTGTTTCTGAAAGAAGATCTATTAGACACAGAATTCAAGGTCACCTAGCTACTAATTCTAATAAAAGAGAAGCATAGCTAGTGCTTGTAATATTTCCTTTTTATAAGGAAAAACGACAAGTATTTTTCTTAACAGTTCTAGTGTTAGATATTAAAAGTAAGCTTAGACGGTAAGTAGAGAGACTCAGGGGCAAAGGGGGCTAGAATTGGAAAAGAAGAGTCTCTAACTTGTTGAGGTAGTAAGTGGGATAGAAGAGAATCCACCTTTCACTTAACCTGAAAAGAGACTCAAGATTTGCCCCAACAGTAGGGCTGAGTATCTCAAGGCAGTGCTGATACCTTACGGAATACGGGTAACTTCCGTATGACATGGCATTTCTATAAAATGGTTTCACTCTAACATGGTTCCAGAATTGGGGAAAACCCTCGTACCACATGGTATCCCAGAACACGGTTTCACTGTAGCATGGTTTGAAAATTAGAGAAAAACCCTCGTACCACATGGTGTCCCAGAACACGGTTTCACTGTAGCATGGTTTGAAAATTAGAGAAATCCCCAAACAACACAGAACATAATAAGAGCTTTCAAGAGCAAAAGATATCTCAGTTGAAATTTTTCATTTGAGAGTGGATGTGATATCAGATCTGACTGCAGAATTTTAAAATTTATCAGAATTTAAATCCATTTTGTTCATGGAGTATTAAGTTCAGAGGATGAAGCTATCTTGTCAAAAAGAAAACGCCTTTGGTTAATGGTGCTTAGTAGTGATGATGAAGAAAATATTATTTAACACATATTAATATGCTACACTTTTGGTGAAAGTTGCTTTAATTAATAAAGATGTTTCTCTTAATTATAAAAATATAATAGTATGGTTTTTTTTTAATTTTTGGAACCTAACCCCCTTTTTGTACTAGTTCTTTGTTTCATATAACATGGATTCGCATAACACGGCATTTTTTAGGAACCTAACAACCATGTTATACAGGAGTTACCTGTGTTGGTTACAGCCTACCCAAAGCTTGAAGGTTTGGAACTTCAATGACTTTTAAACTCAATGTAGGGAATTCAATTTCAAATTAGAATTCAGGATAAATGATAAAGAAAAGTTAATAACTAATGCAAAGATCATACTTATAGGGACTTCCTTTTTAAAATTAAAGAGAATGTGATATTGTCATGCATTCATTCAATTAATAGTTGTTGAATACCCAAATACTGTGATAAAGGCTATGGGACATTAAAAGAGGGAATGAATGTTTAAAAGCTACAACTTAAGACAGTGTATAGGAGCTACGCTTGTGCAAATAAAGCACTACCTGGGCATGGCAGCGGGGAGATCACCTCCTACTGGGATGATGGTGGAAGAAGTGACATTGAAATTGAGCTTTCAGTGAAGGATTTCTATAGCTACACAGAGGAGATGGTAGAGCACTTTAGATAAAAGGAATCAACAAGCGAAGGCTTATAAGAAGCATTTACTTAGCCTCTAATATGTACCAGATGCCATACTTGGGTTCTAGTTTTTTTTTTTTTTTAAAGATTTCCTCATTACAGAAGTGTAATGAGGGAAAACCATGTGAGAAATAGTAAACAGATCAGCTTTGATATAGTAAATGTTCTTGTACAAGATAGGTGTGGGAGGTGAACCTGAGAAGGAAACTGGGGACTGATGATAGAGTTTCTTGCATACCAGACTAAATCTGATGATTGAAACACCTAAATATAAAGAGCATTAAAAGTTATATTCCAGTGAGTTAAGAGGAAAATCATTCATAGTTTTAGTTTGAATCTCAAAGCACATATTAGAGGGACCACCACCTGGTGGCAGAGTACTTTCATTGCATCATCTGTTATTGAGAGACATGAATAAACATTCTCAAGTTTCAGACTGCAAACCTTTATTTATAAGATGATAAAGAACAGGATAGAAAAATAAGATGATTATTTATTTGTAAAATCTTCTCTGTCAGATTCTTTTCTAAGAAGAGAAATCCCCAAGAGCATATAAAATGAATGTTTCCTATAAATCTGATATATTTTAAAATAGAAAACAGTGAGAATACTCCTTATTTGTTTATCCAAATTTCTTGACAATTAACAATTATAATTCCACCAACTGTCTAATGACAAGCGATTTAACAATTTCATTTCTGAAATATTTTAATCTTAAGATATTCCTTGGCTGTATCTTGACTTGATGGTGGTTACATTTGTAATAAAATTGTATAGACCTACATATAGCGCCCTACACACATAAAACTGGTGAAATCTGAAACATCTAAGATCTGAACAAAATCTGTAATTGTGTCAATGTCAGTTTCTAGTTTTAATATTGTGCTATAATTATGAGATGTTACATTGGGAGAAACTGGGTAAAAGTTACATGGGACTCTCTGTACTATTTTTATGTAACTTCCTGTTAATCCATAATTATTTAAAAATAAAAGTTAATTGTAAATATTTATCTCAACTTCTACAAACTTCAACTGCAAAAATTAAGTATAAAAACGTTTAATATCTAATGAACATTTGTAACTGTCTATAAATTGTGTCAAAGAAAGAATATATCTTGGAAATTAAAGAACCTTAAGTATGAGCATTATATTCATTTTCTTTCTTAATTTAAAAATATGCTCATCTAGATGGATGCATTTTGTTCTCACTTATTATTTATAGATTTCTTTTTTCTCTTTGAAGTGAGTTTATACACTGAGTGACATAGAAACATTGTAGAAAAATTAGAGCAATCAGACACTTAAAAAAGTAAAGTAAATGTAATTATTATCACTCAGACCCAATCAAATAGTATAGTTTTTTCATCCATCCATCCATCCATCCATCCATCCATCCATCCATCCATCCAACATTTATGAGCAATTCTCTGCTCTGGATGCTCTTTAATCATATAGATTAGTGAACGGTGCAACGTGTGGTGCTTTTTCTAATTTGCACAAAGTGTCCCTAAGACCAGCATTGGCTCAGAAGATAGATATACATACACAAGGAACTTACATTAGTAACTATATCAAAATATTGTATTAAGTGAGTTTTCTATATGTCTGGCACACAATAAGGTCTACGGAAGTATTAACTGTTATTATTTTTATAATTAAACTGCTAGAATTTGTCATAAGTATTTGACCAGAAGGAAAGTAGCGGGGCCTATAAGGTTAGTACCCATGTTTTCTTCTATGCAATTTATTGTTTCAGGTCTTTCGTTTAGGTCTTTGATCCATTTTGAGTTATTAGGTTGACACAAAAGTAATTGCGGTTTAAAAGGTTAAAAATAATTGCAAAAACTGCAATAACTTTTGCACCAACATAATAATTTTGGTGCATGGTGGCAGATAGCAGTCTAGTTTCATTCTTTTGCATGTGGCTTTCCAATTTTCCCAGCACTATTTATTGAAGAGGTTTTCTATTCACCATTGTATGTTTTTGGCCCCTTTGTCAAAAACTACCTGTCTGTATTTATGTGGGTTTATTTCTGGGTTTAAAGTTCGATTCCATTGGTCTGCGTGTCTGTTTTTCTGCCAATACCATGCTGTTTTGATTATTGTTGCTTATGGACTTTGGGGTTCAAAGATAATTTTATGAATTTGACCTCAAAGGCAAGGGAAGTGAAAGCTAAAATAAATGAATGGGACTATGTCAAACTAAAAAGTTTCTGCACAGCAAAAGAAAGCAACAACAAAATAAAGAGACAACCAACCTAATGGGAGAAGATATTTGCAAACAATGCCTCCTATAAGGGGCTAATATCCAAAATATATAAGGAACTCATACAACTCAGCAACCAAAAAAACAAAGATCCAATTAAAAAATGGGCAGAGGACCTGAATAGACATTTCTCTAAAGAGGACATACAGATGGCAATAGACATATGAAAAGACGCTCAACATCACTAATCATCAGAGAAAGGCAAATAAAAACCACAATGAGATATCACCTCACCCCAGTTAGAATGGCTATCACCAACAAGACAAACAGTAACAAGTGTTGGGAAGGCTGAACCCTCATAGACTATTAGTGGGAATGCAGACTGGTGCAGCCACCATGGAAGGCAGTGTGGAGGTTCCTCAAAAAATTAAGAATGGAAATGCCATATGAACCAGCAATCCCTCTCCTGTGTATATACCCCAAAAATCTGAAAACATTTATCTGTAAAGTTGCAAGTTCTGGCAATTAAGTTCGGGAACTTGTTGCAACAATGTTGCTAACCTTTTTTGATATCAGAGGGATTATTCATTATGAACTTGTACCAACTGGACAAACAATTAACCAAGTGTACTATTTGGAAGTGCTGAAAAAGCTACATGAAAAAGTTAGAGGAAAATGACATGAACTTTTCGCCATCACTTCATGGCTTTTGCATCACGACAATGCTCACACAGTACTGTCTGTGAGGGAGTTTTGAGCCAGTAAACAAACAACTGTATTGGAACACCCTCCCTACTCACCTAATCTGGCCCACAATGACTTCTTTCTTTGCCTGAAGATAAAGGAAATATTGAAAGAAGACATTTTGATGACATTCAGGACATCAAGAGTAATATGACAACAGCTCTGATGGCCATTCCAGAAAAAGAGTTCCAAAATTGCTTATGAAGGGTGGACTAGGCACTGGCATCGGTGCATACGTTCGCAAGGGGAGGACTTCAAAGGTGACCATAGTGCTATTCAGCAATGAGGTATGTAGCACTTTTTCTAGGATGAGTTCCTGAATTTAATTGTCAGAACTTGTATGTGCTCCGATGTTCATTGCAGCTTTATTTACGGTGGCCAAGACATGGAAACAACCAAAGTGTCCTGTGATAAATGAATGGATAAAGAAGTTGTGGTATATGTACATAGTGGAACACTATTGTGCCTTAAGAAAAGATAAAATAGTGCCATTTGTGACAACATGGATGGATCTTGAGATTATTATGCTGAGCGAAATAAGTCAGACAGAAAAAGTTGAGAGCCATATGACTTCACTGATATGTGGGATGTAAAACTGAAAGCACCAAGGAACAAGACAAACAAATAAAGAAAAAAAAAATTCATAGACACAGACAATAGTTTAATGATTACCAGAGGTTAAGTGGGGAGGACGATGGTAGATGAGGTTAAAGGGGATCAAATATATGGTGATGGAAGGAGAACTGACTCTGGGTGGTGAGCACACAATGTGAGATATAGATGTTCTATTACAGAAATGTACACCTGAAAGCTATATAATTTTATTAACCATTGTCACCCCAATAAATTTCAATTAAAAAAAAAGAAAGTAGCATGGCCTCATGACCGCAGAATATAATCATAGAACTTTTTCAGTCAGCAAATAATTTTAAGTGTCTTTGACATGCCAAGAATTGTTCTTGGCAATGGGACTGCGAAAAACAAACAAACAAACAAACAAACAAACAAACGGATGCTCACCTACACCCTTGCCATCATATAGCTTATATGTATGAGAATTTGGTGGAAAAATCATCAAGATTATTAAATTAAATTTATTTAAATAAAAATTTAATGATTTTTAATTTAAGTGCATTGTGCTAAATGGTAATGGAGAGGGTGGAAGGTAAGACATACAAAAAAGTTTAAGACTATCTCTGTTCTCCAGAGTATTATGGTATTAATGAAGGAGACATACTTTCATCAAGAAATATCAAAGTGAAGTTTATCAAATATCAAAATGATTTGTTATCAAATAACAAAATAATAAAGTGCCAAAATACATGGTAAAGATAAAAAGTTTAGAAGGGGATGTAATTGTTGAGGCCTGTGGTAACCAAGCAAATTTTTCTGGAAAAAAATGGAACTGAGGTGGGGCTTAAAAAATTTGTAGATTCATATTCTGCTCTGAAGTGACTTTTTGGATATGTCTTTGTGTGGCAGAGACTGGGTGGCTCAGTTCCAATTTGATGTTTCTTCCCCTTGGAAACACTCTTCCAGGCCTGGTCAATGGAAACTCCATTTGATGCTCCATTTGACTTCTTTCTTCCAAATGTTGGCTCAGGGCTACCACAAAAGCCACATGCTGAAGTCAGCAGAGACCCCATGAGCCTGCATCTCTGAACTTTCCTATTTCTCCCCACTCTCATCCCCATTCCACACCAACTAATGGTCTTTATGAATGAAAAAGCAACTTTCTTACCTGTTTGCAGATTTGCCTGTGTACAGCAGCTAGCTTTAATACACTATGTAACATGACCAGATTTACTTAGATTTTTTTTGTTTTAGCACTTTTGACAGTGTATCAGTCAATGAAATACAACATGCAAACTCTGAATCAGCTGACAATATCCAATCTATAGTCAGGTTATGGGGTGGGGAGGTGGGGGGCTCCTGTATGACCATTGACAGATTCCAATAAATTCAGAACTGAAGATTATGTGCATGAATCTTTTGTTTTACAGATATAGATACAATGAGAGAAAAGGAGATATTAAATGACTTGCCTAATATCTTAACTGGGGTATCTGAGGGAGTCTGTGCGTCTGCACAATACCTTGTGTAACTCATGGCACCTAGGCTGGTTCACTTTTTATTAGTTTAAATAAGTGTTAAATCTAGTCTAAATTCTCTTTTGAATCATTTACCTGTGGTACAATGAAAAAGCAGTTTGGTCATCATCTTTTAGAAACCCCTATACTGAAAACATTGTTGTCGCATTATCTTCCCTGGCTGTAATCCCAGTTCCATGAAATTCCATGCTGAAATTTGTCAAACAAAGCTTACCAGTTTATCAATACATATGTTTGCAAGTTTTCCTTTTGATGTGAGTCTAGCTCTGTCATGGACTTTATAGACCTTAGGTAGTTTTATGAATTTTTTTTTTTAATTAATACTCATGATAGCTGATGACATGGCTGAATACACATCTTTTAATAGCCAATGGGCTATAATAGTGTGGATTCACATGCAGGAGACCAGCACTTGCTAAGTGACCATACCTGGACAAGTTGTCACAGCTGAGACACAACGGCAAGGTGAAAACAATGGTAACATAGGAGACTCAGGACTTTAAATTAGGACTGTTTAGGTTCCCATTGTCTAATATCAATACTGTTTCTGGACCTTTGGAAGACACTGAGCCTGTAGGTAGGGGGAAAATAGTTTGAAATTTGGGTTGAAAAATATGTGGCAGAAAAGAGGCAAATTTCAGCATGCATCTGGGTCTTTCAGCCTATCTTATATGATTGGCACCCTTTCCTCTTTTTGTCTGGAGATGTTTTTTGTTTAGACATAGCCCAATTGTCTTCCATTTTAAAATGACTCTGACAATGACAGCCCTCCCAAAACTCATCCCTTTCATTCAAATATGAACAAAGTTAAGGAGAGATTCTAATCTCTTGAGTTCTTGTCAATGTCCTTGGGAACAACTGAGAAGTCTATAATAATTAAAGACACTGTGTAGGAAATTTTCTTTAGAGATTTTTTTGCAAGTACAGATAGATACTCACTAAGAAGGTTTAGTTCTGAGCTCTGCTACGAACACAGTGGAAAGCAATATGACTTCAGGCTATGGAAGCACTTGTGTTTTTGGATGTCAGAAAGGTTCCTAAGACAGAGTTCCAGGTCGTGCTGCCTTTCAGTGCATCACCTAGAGAGTTGACAGACAGACAGATGCACCATATTTTTCATGGTTGTGTTCTGAGAGTAAGTACTCCCCAAGCACATCCTGTTACAATGCCGCATCTAAGAGAATGCCTGGCACTGCAGCATTCATTAAGAAGTGCCCCTTCCAGTGGCCAGAACTCTCACTTGCTGTGATCCTGCTGTCAGATCCAGACAAGGATCTAGCTCTGCCAAGTGGACCACAAAAGGAGGGATGCTCTTTATTTTTTCCACCCAGGTGGAAAAGATGCCCATGCTAAGCTCCTCCACGTTAGAAATTCACTCTTGCATATCTTATGTCTCTCAAATGACACCTCCAAGGATTTCATGTCTTTAGACTTTCAGAGATCTTTGAGGAGATAAAGAGTACGGATTATCAGGCAGTTACTTGAAGAACAACAGACAAAGACAGAGGCATCAGAACACACACCAGTGCCTGCACACATCAAGGCATTTGTTGGGATGTCAGATCATGGTAATTTTCAAAAGTTGTCATTTGGCAAATTGGATCTTCAACTAGGTGAGGAAGTTCACCTTAAAAAAAAAAAATAGTACTTTCACACAGAGACTGATTGCTCTTTTTTGTAGTTTCTCTTCTCTCAGTGTTTGTCTTGTGTGTTTCATGCTCTACCCTTTGTTTTCCCAGGCTTGTAGAAAGTGTGCTACTCTCTGCTGGTTTCTTAAGGTAGCTTTGCTCACTGAGGCAGAGCAGCCCCTGGAACCATTCAATACATCTGACCAGTAGCTACTCTCAAGTGCAGCTGAGAGGCCCCGAGAACACACTCCCAGCCCCTTATTTCTAAGATATGGGTGAAGGGTGGAGTTAATGAAAATGTATTAACTTTTACCTGTTTCAATTTTAAATCATCAAAGACGATCATACATATTTTTTCATGTTTTAAATTTTTATTATTTTTTTCTTTATTAAACTTATTGGGGTGACATTGTTAGTAAAATATAGGTTTCAGGTGTACTTTTCTATAGTACATCACTATATATTGCATTGAATCACACATTTTTTTTCAAACACGGAACTGTTTTTCTTCCTTTATTAGTGAAATTAAATAACTAAGTTATGAATAATTTATTCGCTATATCCTTTTAATATTTTCAACTTTGCCTTTTAAATAAAGGATTACACATGTGCTTTATTTTCAAGACAAAGGAAATAGATACTATTAATCATCCCAAATTATAAAAACTATGATGGGACTGCAGTGATTGACTTACTCTAGTACAGCTGATTTGCATATTTATATAAGAATACTAAATTGCCATAGTTAGTGATTAACCAAAGTTAATATAAAATTACTTGTCTTTTGTAATATCAAGAAATGGCAAATCCTACACGCATCTAATCAGTAAAGCATTGTTAGTACTGATGGTCACTCAGCCTGCTATTGAGTTTGAATAAAAGTGAGAAAGAGTCAGCAATTGTAAGGAGTAATAAGTGATCAAGATTCCTACTAGGGTTAGTCCCCAGTCTTCCCAAAGAGAATTCACACAATATTTACCAAACCCTTTATCTTTATTTTCAGTAATCAACACCAAATGTGTAAGATCCCTTGAGCTTCTTATGTTACCACACTATTATTCCCATTAGGCTCTTAACTTCCTTATTCCTTCTTTCTTATCTTCAATCCTCAAATCCAACTGTTGTGCCTTCTATAACTATCGCTCCATACCAGCCAACTGGCTTACATACCCAATATCATCTCCCAAATCTTTCTTCCTATCCTTGTTTTAACCGAATACCCCTCTGAGATACTTCATCCTCTGTATTCCTTCCAAGCAGGGGCTTTGTATTAGGAGCTGATGTGCTTGGTATCCATTGATCCCCACTATCTCTTCCAGACATTACCTCTCCGCCATCTTGTACAATACCTGACTCTTGAGGTATATTTAACTGCAGTCTCCCCCTTCTCATGGCAATCACTCTACTTCATTTATTGAAGACTGTATAATCCAATTGCAGATCACTCTCACAAAGTATCAAGCTATCATCCTGGGGATGCAATGTCCCATGGATGACTAATCCAATATGATGGCCTCTCAGTTCCTCAAGTTCTTCATCTCCAACAACCTTCACTTCTTCATTAGCTCACAACTTGGACCTTATCAACAGGTATAAATTCTCCTTCAAAATCATGATTTTACCTGTCTAATCATAATATTTTCTTCTTTCTGTCAGCTTGTTCAGTTGTTCACACTATTCCAGACCTATACCTCATCAGGACCTATAATCTACTGATCATTCTATTTTCTCTCTATTTATCAGTCCTCTTCTTTTGTCACTTCCCTCAGTTTTCATCTTATATTCACATGGTTTGTCATCTCAAAAGTTGTCTAATTGATGTCATATAAGTACTTGATCCTCTCTCTTTCTTTCTCCTTCTGGCAAAATCACAGCCCTATTCTTAAAAAATTTTGTATGCTTACATGTAGAAGCTAAGAGCTGTGGAAGAAAACCCCACAACAGGGGTAAAATGGTTTCACTTAAAGTCATAATCAATCTCAAGTAGATTGTCAACACTGACTAATAATACTGTCGCAACTCACTCTCCCTCTTACCATCATGACTATTTCAAGCCTCTTCTAGGCTCCTTAAACTTATGCTTGGTCTTCACCCTCCTCCCTTCACTTACATCTTGTTTTTTTTTTTTGTTTGTTTGTTTGTTTTGTTTTTTGTCTTTTAATTTAATTGAATTTATTGGGGTTACATTGGTTCATAAAATTATATAGGTTACAATTCTATAGTATATCATCTATATATTGCATTGTGTGTTCAGCACTCAAAATGAAATCTCCTTCTGTCACCATATATTTGACCCCCTTCATTTACCTTTAGTTTTATAGAGAAAATAGTTATTATCTGTTGGGAATTACTTCATCTTCTCTACATAAACACCAAAATCCATTAACATCTACAATTAGTGTATTCTCTTCATTTCTGTTACATGAGAGGATTTTCCTTCTTCTTCTTAATGTTAATCTGTCCTTGGTTTTGAGTCCATCTCTTCCTCCGAACCTACATTGTATTTTCCTTGCTTATAGTTCAACCTTTCTCTTTCCAATGGATCTTTCCTTTTGTCTTTTAAAATCCTCATATTTCCCACTAAAAATAAATTACTGAATTCTTAATTTCTTTCCTTCAGTAGCCAACACACCTCTTTACCTTCAAATATAAACTTCACAAAGTGTTTTGTACATTGTCTCCTTTTTAATGAATCCATTCATCCAACAAACATTTATTTACTAGCTATTATATATCATGTACAATTCTAAAACTGATTTGAGATTTATAATTATCAAGACAGTACAAAGAATTCAAAATGACTTTTTGTGGTGAAACTTAATTTAATAATCTCCATCCAAACTATTATGTACCAATTACATAACTATAATGGCTGTCAATAAAGACTTTTTCCTGACTCTCATCTTGTTTGGCATGTTCCTATTTTTCCTTTTGTTTTACTATGTTAATCAACCCTTGTTTACTGTGACAGCAAACTCAATCTATGTCTGCATCAAAATTATATTTCATTGTTTTTCACTTATGTTACATAATATATTAGGTCCCTTGAACCACATGACAGATACTGAGATATCCTGTTCTCTTGGGGAGATGTATTTCCGTGGGCTGTTAATAAATCACTATCTCATTTTTTCAGGAAGAGAATTTCTCTGTGAAGTGTCTAGATGATACCTCTAAAGAGCTACCAACAGTATTATATATGTATGTGGGTTAGAAATATGGCTTCTCATTCATCCTAAACTCCCCAGACACTGACAAAAGCTGCATTTCTTGAGCATATAAGGGCAGAGAATCTATATTTTGGCATATTGTGAACTTTAGTATAGAACTACTTTTTGTCTACATTTTTGTGGCATTGTACCAACTGTACATCCAGGGAAGCAAAACAATCATGTAGTTGGTACATGTGTTGAGTGAGGCAGGGTCTCAGGGAATCACTAGAGTGGGAAGAATTGTGGTCATCAGGTTAATGTAGATTGTGATTTGGTGCCAGTGCTCAGCCTGGAGCTACTCAGCAAAAGTCTCAGAGCACACTGTCCTGCGGACTCTGATTGTTTTTCAAGAAAGAGTGCAATTCAGGTGGAGCTGGCTCCTCTTAGAGAAAGTGCCTCTGATGTTGGGTGAGTTGGGTGGAGTGGGGTCTCAGGGAGTGAGATGGGTGGAGCAGCTGAGCTCACCAGACCAATCAGATTCAGATTTTGCTGTGAGGGGGAGGACTTAACATAGGAAAGAAGGTGCCTGCCTGCCAGCTGCATGGGAGAAGGATCCCACACAGGGAAATGGCAACTGTCCTCCAGCTCTTGCTTCACAGCCACACACTTCAGTCTGCCCCCTGGGTGCTTCTGGCTTCCCCTGAGTTACTGTCCCTCTGTTGGAGCCCAAGGTGAGTGCCTGCAAGTGAGAGAGTCTGTACATGGGCTATTTAAGTAGATGTTTGGGTTTCTCACAGGCTTCTGCCCCACCCAGATTGTCAGAATCTCTATTGTTTTTCACAGCCAGATGTTGTGAGGGTTCTGCTTCCCGGCACCAGTGCTCTGGGCTGGGAAGGCCGGTGTGGGGCTAGGGTCTCTTGCTTCTCTGAGGGGAATCTCTGTAGCTGAGATGTCCCTCCCAGGTCTCAACCACCACACGGAGGTTTGGGGCCAGCCCATTTCATTTCTCTACCCCTCCTACCAGTCTTGATGTGGCTCCTTCCTTATATCCTTAGTTATAAAACTTCTGTTCAGCCAGACTCCAGATGGTTCTCCAAGTTGGTTGTTCTATAATTTAATTGTAATTTTAATGTGTTAATGGAAGTAAGCAGGCACAGTGTTTATCTACTCTGTCATCTTGGATCTCTCTGTTATTTATCCTAATGGATGTGAGGTAATGACCATTTATGTTTAAATATGGGAAATAAAGCAACTGAATGGAAGCTCTGGCTGGGCTGTTTTCAGTGAGAAGTCTCTGATGTCAATATGTTTATGTCTTTTCTCTTTGGCCAACCATATCACCTCTGAGTATTTTCTCTCATGATTTACATCTGACTACTTATGTCCTGAGGGCCAACTGAAGGAAGAGAGATGGTGGTTTTAATATTTAATACATTAATTTTATTTATTATCCTACTCCAACTGTGTTTAGTGCCTCCATGTCCAGGAACTCAGAAAACAGAACTCCAGTCTTTTGCTGAGCAGTTACTTGCCTGGAAGGAGCTCAGGAAATATCTGGCAGTGGAACTACTTGTGTAGACTTTTATCCAAACTTGTTTTAAGCTGCATCTTTATTCCTACTTCCTAGGTTACCATGGGTGACAATTCCCAAACTTTTGAGGGATTCTACCATGTAAATTGGGTTGTTTTCAGTTCCCCGCCCCACCAAATGGAAACTAAAGATTCAGCTTTTTTTGGTCTTATAAACTAGTTAAAACACATCCATTTGATTTCTAGCTTCCAAAATAATGTTACTCTTCTTACATCTTTAATGTTTTTGTTTTTCAAATTTATGTTTTGTTTATTAATATTTGTGCAATTAATTTAGTGATTTTTTTGGGGAGGGCTGGTGGGAGTAGTGACGTTGAATAAAAAAAAGTTTAGGAACCCAAAAAGATTTTACTGTATTAATGTTCCAACCATTATATCAAAAATGATCCCAATCTCAATTTTGTGTCACAGAAGAGTGATTCCCCTCAAGTCCACAAGTAGGTTAAGGTTTCCTTAAGTGCACAGGAGTAGAACTGATCTGAAGACACATAAAATGGATCAGCTCAGAAAAATTCTCCCTCCTTAACTCTCACAAATCTCAGATTCTCTGTGTCACTGCTACTGAACTTAAGGGGTTTGTTTTGCCTGCACGTAGCAAAGCCAAAAGAGACACAAACAGGAGTTTGCAGCAAAGAAAGTAAAGGTTTATTTAAGAAAATGGAGCCAAGCCTGGAGACACAGGTGTCCTAACGCCCAAAGATCTGGTACCGCAATGGAGTGTAGTTTACAAATTATATATGGCAAAATCACAAGACACCATGGGTTAGGGTCCAGGGTCGTGTTGGAACCTGATTGGTCAGAGTGAGGTAAGGGTAATGAATCATTTTTTCTGATCTGAGGACAGTTCTCAGGTCTTTACCATACTCCTTCTGTCCAGTCTCATGGGAAAGTAGCCAGGAGGCCCTTCTACCCGAAAATAAGACCGGGTCTTATATTAATTTTTGTTCCAAAAGACGCATTAGGGCTTATGTTCAGGGGATGTCATCCTGAAAAATCATGCTAGGGCTTATTTTCCAGTTAGGTATTATTTTTTGGGAAACACAGTACCTAAGGGCTCTGGAGCTGAAACATAACGTAGGTCAAGATGTTACCTTTAGCTGGAGATCTGGACTGTGTGACCATTAGTCGGGTCCAAGCTACTGTCTTCTGCTGCCTTGAGGCTTGCTGATTATCCAGGGAAAAACCTAGGTCTCTGAGGGATATATATACAGAGGGTGACAAAAAATGTATACACATTTTAAGAAAGGAAAAATCTATTAAAATTGTAATACTCAATATATACCGACAACAGATGAATAAAAGTCACATTTGATTTCTGCAATTACAAGAGGTGCTGAGAGTGGTTACCATCAGTGTCCAGACACTTCTGATTATGGTGAAATATTGCTTGAGCAACGTTGACCAAAATGTCCACTTGTATACACTTTTTTGGGCACCCCCAGTATATATATATATACACACACACATACATATACATATACATATACATATACATATACATATACATATACATATACATATACATATATACACACATATATATATTTCTAGAGCTACGATTTAAAACTAAATTTAATCAAAGTCATTAGGACCATGGCTTTCATCATTTCATTTTGAGCACCTGGTGCCATTGACTCTTAAGAGTCCCTAACTGTGGGACTCAGTACCCAAACTGGCCTTCTGAATGTATTATTTCAATTCAATCTTATATGTCCTGTCTTCTATTCCTTCCAAGTGCTACTTTCCAAAGGTTCCAATAGGTGCTTAGAACTATTTAAATAAATTAATCCCATGTCGTATATTAGTTGGCACCTATATTACCAATTCCAGACAATACATTGTATAGTTAAGTGAGCCTTTTTTATTCTTTTATGACAACTTCTAAAACATATCCTTAATGTTGGATAACCAGGCTCCAGTTATAGGATAATAGGACAAATGATGTTTGGCTAGAGATACTTTAGTCACAGCCCAGGAATCATAGCTCTATCATGCTTATGCTTTAGAACCACCCTTCTTGTGGAAATTCCAGAATGGCAGTAGCCAAGGGATGTGCCTATTACCTGTACTATTTTATTTACTGACAGAAACAATATTACATTACAGAAAAAATTTAAAATATAGTAAGAAAGTCCCCCATAATCTCGTCATCACCGTAAAATGAGGATTCTAATTTTTCGGTTAAAGTTATGTTTATTTATATTCTAAATTTATTCACTTAACATTACATATTATATATTATATCACAATCGCTTCCTTGTTCTTTAGAAGTCTTTATAAAGAGGGCTTTATCATCATAACTGTAAAATTTTCTACTGAGTGACTACCACTCCTTGTTGAAAATTCAAACGATTTCCATTTTTTCTCTATTATGCAGTGTTCCAATCAGGGCTTACCATTAAAATTAAAAAAAAACACACAAAACCTTAAGAATTTAAAACAGAGAATTTAGTGCAGGAAGTTGGTTACTCACATGATGGCAGAGCTGAGAGTTAACAGAAGGATGGTGAGGAATTCCAGAAATTAGCAACAGCAAAATGCCACTTCCACTCCCAGGCTGAAGACAAAGGAGAATCGTGTGATGTTACCTAAACTCAGGGGCTGTGGTCATCCTGTTCAAGCTGGAACCACTGTGGAGACTCTGAGGTAAAGGATGAGCATTGAGAGAAATACCCTGGCTTCTTCCTTCCTCCTGCTCATCCATTTTCCACCATTACCTTTGTGATCCTGTGATTTTTAATAAGAAACATATATTTGGTTTTTGTCCCTATTTCTGGCATTGAGCTCCTAAAACCCCTGGAATTTCTTAAGTGATGAGAGTCAGAAAGGTGTTTTTGTTGTTAATGAGGTGACTTTTGGAAAGCAACTAATGAGGGAGGCTGGTTGCCTGGAGACCCAGCCATTTGATTAGAGAGTCAAATTTTAGTCCCTCCCTTCACCTCTCTCTGGGGTGCAGAAAGGGGTTAGAGGTTGGATCTGTGAAGCCCAATGATTGTATCAATCATACCCTAAGCAATGAAACCTCCGTAAAAACCCAAAGAACAAGGTTTGGAGAGCTTCCAGGTTGGTGAACAGATGGAGGTTCTTGGAGAGAGGCATTCCCAGAGAGGGTATGGAAGCTCTGCACCCTTTTCCCATACCCTATGCATGGCTTCCATCTGTCTGTTTCTGAGTTATATCCTTTTATAATAAAATGGTAATTTAATAAGTAAAATGTTTCTCTGAGTTCTATGAGCCGCTCTAACAAATTAGTAAAACAGGAGGAGGAGGTTGTGGGAACCTCTGATTTATAGCCAGTTGGTTAAAAGCATAGATAATAACCTGGAATTGTTATTGCTATCTTATGTAAGAGGAGGTCATTGGAACCTCCAATATGTAGCCAGTGGGTCAGAAGCACAGGTAACAGCTGGAGTCTGAAGTGAGGTGGGATGTGGTCTTGTAGAGATGCCATCTCCAGGTAGATAAGGTCAGAATTGAGTTATATTCTTGGACACCCTGCTGGTGTGTGAGAATTGCTTGTTGGTGGGGAAACCCACCCCACAGCATTGGAATTGGTACCAGGAATCCAAAATAGTCTTCCATTGGCATAACCGGGTTGGCAATCAGCTGATGTTAATGTAGACACTGAAAGCCCAGTCTGTGCCTCAGTCAGGCCCTTTGAGTTACAGAGCTGAACAGGGCAAGTGTGAACACTATTAACTTTGCGGCATGATTACCTTTTTGAAGTAGTCTGACTCCAAATTGAAATACATAGAAATAATCCATTTATTTACTTCTTTTTTCCAAATCCTCTAACTTGATCTTTTTAAATTACTTTCAAGGATTACTGAGACCATCAAGGATCTTCTAAGCCCTGTAAAAAGGTGGGAATAATAGAAATATTATGTAGTATACCTTTTGTAGATTCATGATAAAATTAGCAATGAAAAATAGTGAATAAAGCAAAAGCATATTTCCAGGAAAGGAAAAAAAAACTGTATTTTTTTTTTTCTTGAGCAGTATTGTATTATAAATTATAAAGAATTGTAGGAGACTGATTTTGGTCTTTTTTGTATTACTAATGACAATTAATACTCTTAAAAGGAATTGTTAATTTCTCTTTATTAAAAAATAGTTTTGGGGCGGCCGGATGGCTCAGTTGGTTAGTGTGAGCTCTAAACAACAAGGTTGCTGGTTCAATTCCCACATGGGATGGTGGCCTGTGCCCCCTGCAACTAAAGATTGATAGCAATGACTGGACGTGGAGCTGAGCTGCACCCTCCACAACTAGATTGAAGGACAACTACTTGGAGCTGATGGCCCTGGAGAAACACACTGTTCCCCAATATTCCCCAATAAAAAAAAAAATAAAAAAAAAAAGTTTTCACAGGGCTGACTCTTAGTGGTACTATTTAAAATTGCAATATAGTACAACTAGAAGAATTAAATAGGGAAAATACTCTGCCATGGATTCAGTCGTAATTAGACTCCCTCATTAAAAAAAAATTATTTTAACTCTTATTTATTTGTGTTTTTCTAGGACCCATCAGCTCCAAGTCAAGTAGTAGTTTCAATCTAGTTGTGGAGGGCGCAGCTCACAGTGGCCCATGTGGGGATCAAACCAGCAACCTTGTTGTTAAGAGCACTGCTCTCTAACCATCTGAGCTAACTGGCCACCCCTAGACTCTCTCATTAATCTAAGCCTGTTTAACACTTCTTCTTGGTGATACCCCATTGTTCTTACAAATAAAATTTAATAAGTCATAGTCCTTGCAGAGTCAATCAATAAATATTAGGAGCCACTAAGTGGATTATTGCAATCATACGTATGCTTATAGTGAATTTGTAAAGAATAATTAACTCATATCAAATTACTAGATAGGAATTAATTTTATAAGTTACTCCTTTCACTTGCAAAATGTCAGGTGTGTTTTACAAGTGATGGTGGCAGAAATGATAATGTAATCTCTGAGGATATAATGGGTTTTGAGCTCTTTTCATGATTGGAAATGTTTGGCTGCATCATACCCTTTCTCTCTCTCTCAAGGAAGTATGAACTCTTGTCAGCCCTTGTTAGTTCCTCACTTTATCTTGTGCTAGCCGCATACCATAGAGCAGGTTACCAAGCAACCACTAGCTGTCTCTTAAGAGTGTCTGTAGCAACGGTACCTCCTGATACCTCCTGTCATAATGTCTCCTGTTAAGTTGTCAGGATCGGGGCACAAACATGGTTGCCATAGTCACTCTTAGCAGTGACTGTGGTTGCTGGACTGAGAGTATAGTTCTGAGTTCCCAAGATAATTAATGAAGCAGTAATGAAATAAGCTATTCAGGTTGTCATCATCTTTTGAACTAAGCAAATATCTGATAAGTATAGAGATTTACATCATTAGTTTGTAATAAATAAGTTAATACAAGATTAAATATATGAAGTAGGTGAAATGTCATTCTCTCTATGATGTAACATTTGCAAGTGTGGCATATAGTTAACAATGAAGTGTTTTGCAAAGTAAGTCATATTAGGCGACCGTTATTGCTGTTTTACATACATTAGAAAGAAACCCTTTAGGAACCAGATTTGGTCTATTGAAATTGTTTTTACATGGCCAGTAGCTTCACCTTTATTTAATAAGGACTGTAAATATGTGTGTATGTGTAGTGACTAGTTTGGCACTTAATCAGAGTGTTGCTAATGGTAATAACAGCAGTGGTAGTTGTCATTTACCAGTTGTTTACTACGTGTCATATCTTGTGGTGCTTCACTTGTATTATCTCATTTAATTTTCACAAAGTCCATGTGCAGTAAATGTGATTAACTTCTCTCTTTTATTATTTACTTACTTTTAAAATTTTGTTTAGTTGTTTTTCAATTATAGTTGGCATGCAACATTATTTTATATTAGTTTGAGGTGTACAGCATAGTGGTTAGACATTTATATAACCTATGATGTGATCCCCCTGACTAGTCTAGTAGCCACCTGACCCCATAAAGTTATTACCATATTATTGACTATATTCCCTGTGTTACACTTTGCATCCCTGTGACTATTTTATAATTACCAATTTGTACTTCTTAATCCCTTCACTTTTTCACACAGCCCCTCAACCACCCTGCCATCTGGCAACCGTCAGTTTCTTCTCTGTATCTATGAGTCTGTTTCTGTTTTGTTTGTTTGGTTATTTTGTTTTTTAGATTCCACATGTAAGTGAGATCATATGGTATTTGTCTTTCTATGTCTGACTTATTTCACTGAGCATAATAACCTCTAGGTCCATTCATGTTGTTGCATGGTAATGCAAATGTACGGTAACATTTCATTCTTTTTTATGGCCTGGAAATAGTCCATTGTATATACGTACCACCTCTTCTTTATCCAGTTATCTATTGATGGGTACTTGGGTTGCTTCTATATCTTGGCTGTTGTAAGTAGTGCTGCAGTGAACATTGGGGTGCATAAATCTTTTCAAATTAGTGTTTTGGATTTCTTTGGATAAATACCCAGAAGTGGAATTGCTGGGTCATTAGATGGTTCTTTTTTTAAATGTTTGAGTAACCTCCAAACTGTTTTCTACAGTGGCTGGACCAATTTGCAATCCCACCAACAGTGCACAAGGGTTCCCTTTTCTCCACATCCTCATCAGCACTTGTCATTTGTGGATTTATTGATGATGGCCATACTGACATGTGTGAGGTGATATCTCATTGTGGTTTAATTTGCATTTCTCTGATGATTAGTGATGTTGAGCATCTTTTCATATGTCTGTTGGCCATTTGTACATCCTCTTTGGAGAAATGTCTATGCAATTCATGTACTTTGCCCATTTTGTAAATATTTTTTTTTTGGTGTTCAGTTGTATAAGTTCTTTATAAATTTTTGATATCAACCCCTTATCAGATTACTGGCAAATATCTTCTCCCATTCAGTAGGCTGTCTTTTCATTTTGTTGATGGTTTCCTTTGCTGTTCAAAATCTTTTTAGTTTGATGTAGTCCCATTTATTTATTTATTATTAATTAATTTATTTTTCTTTTGTTTCCCTTGCCAGAGGAGATATATCAGAAAAAAATATTACTAAGAGCAATGTCAGAGGGTTTATAGCCTATGTTTTCTTCTATGAGTCTTATGTTTCTTGGCCTTACATTTAAGTCCTTAAGTCATTTTGAGTTTATTCTTCTACATGGCATAAGAAGGTGGTTCATTTTAATTTTTTTACATGTATCTGTCTACTTTTCCCAACACCATTTACTCCATTGTATATTTTTGTCTCCTTTGTCATTGACTAAATGGCCCTATAGGTGTGAGTTTGCTTCTGGGCTCTCTGTTCTGCTTCATTGATCTACGTGTCTGTTTTTATGCCAGTACCATGCTAGGTTTTTTTTTACTTTTTATTTTTTTTATAGGGGAATATTAGGGAACAGTGTATTTTTCCAGGACACATCAGCTCCAAGTCGTTGTCCTTCAATCTAGTTGTGGAGGGCTCAGCTTAGCTCCAAGTCCAATCATCGTTTTCAATCTTTAGTTGCAGAGTGCGCAGCCCACCATCCCATGAGGGAATTGAACCAGCAACCTTGTTGAGAGCTCGCACTCTAACCAACTGAGCCATCTGGCTGTCTAGTACTATGATGTTTTGATTACTATATTCTCATTGTATGATTTGATGTCAGGTTGAGTGATACCTCCAACTTTTTCTTCTTTCTCAAGATTGCCATAGCTATTTGGGGTCCTTTATGGCTCCATGTAAATGTTAGGATAATTTGTTCTACTGCGAAAATTGCCACTGGTATTTTGATAGGGATTGCATTTAACCTATAGATTGCTTTGGGTTGTACAGACATTTTAACAATGTTAATTTTTCCTATTCATGAGCATGGTATAGCTTTCATTTATTTGTATCTTCTTTAATTTCTTTCTGCAATGTCTTATAGTTTTCTGAGTCCAGGTCTTTAACCTCATTAGTTAAATTTATTCCTAGGTATTTTACATTGTATTTGTTTTTTTTTAAATGCAATTGTAAATGGGATTGTTTTCTTAATTTCCCTTTCTTATAGTTTGTTATTGCTGTATAAAAATGCAACTGATTTCTGAATATTAATTTTGTAATCTGCTACTTACTAAATTCATTTCTGAGTTATAATAGGTTTTTGGTGGAATCTTTATTATTCTCTCTATATATACATTATCATGTCATCTGCAAATAATGACAGTCTTACTTCTTCCTTTCCAATTTGGGTGCTTTTTATTTATTTGTCTTAGTCTGGTTGGTGTGGCCAAGACTTCCAATCCTACGCTGAATAAAAGTGGTGAAAGTGGACATTCTTATCTTGTTCCTGATCTTAAGGAAAATGCTTTTATCTTTTCCCCATTGAGTATGGTGTTAGCTGTGGGTTTGCCGTATGTGGCCTTTATTATGTTGAGATATGTTCCTTCTATTCCCACTTTGCTGAGATTTTCTTGTTTTGAAATGTTTCAAACAGTCTTTATTTATTTATTTATTTATTTAAATTAAATTTATTGGGTTGACAATAATAAAATTACATAGGTTTCAGGTGTACAGTTCTGTAATACATCATCTACATATCACATTGTGTGTTCACCACCCAGAGTCAGTTCTCCTTCCATCACTATATATTTCACCCCCTTTACCTTCCTTTACTACTTCTCTCCTCCCTTCCGCTCTGGAAATCAATAAACTGTTGTTTGTGTCTATAAGTTTTTGTTTCTTTGTCTTGTTCCTTTGCTGCTTTCAGTTTTATATCCCACATATCAGTGAAATCATATGGTTCTCAACTTTTTCTGTGTGACTTATTTCACTCAGCATAATAATCTCAGGATCCATCCATTTTGTTGCAAATGGCACTATTTCATCTTTTCTTATGGCAGAATAGTATTCCATTGTGTATATATACCACATCTTCTTCATCCAATCATCTATCGAAGGATACTTTGGTTGTTTTCACTTCTTGGCCACTGTAAATAATGCTGCAATGAACATTGGAGTACATACATCTTTATGGATAAATGTTTTCAGATTTTTTGGGTAGATACCCAGGAGAGGGATTGCTGGGTCATATGGTATTTCTATTCTTAATTTTTTGAGGAAACTCCATACTGTTTTCCATAGTGATTGTACCAATTTACATTCCCACCAACAGTGTGTGATGGTTCCTTTTTCTCTACAGCCTCTCCAACACTTGTTATTGTTTGTCTTGTTGTTGATAGCCATTCTAACAGGTGTGAGGTGATATATCATTGTGGTTTTGATTTGCATTTTTCTAGTACCTAGTGAAGTGGATCATTTTTTCATATATCTGTTGGTTGTTTGTATGTATTCTTGGGAGAAGTGTCTGTTTAGGTGTTCTGCCCAATTTTTAAATTGGATTGTTTGTTTTTTGTTGTTGAGTTGTACAAGTTGTTTATATATTTTGGATATTAGTCCCCTTATCAGAGGCATTGTTTGCAAGTATCTTCTTCCATTCGGTTGATTGCCTCTTTGTTTTGTTTATGGTTTCTTTTGCTGTGCAGAAGTTTGACGTAGTCCCATTCATTAATTTTAGCTTTTACTTCCCTTGATTTTGAGGTCAAATTCATAAAATACCCTTTGAACCCGAGATCCATAAGTTTAATACCTATGCTTTCTTCTATGCAGTTCATTGTTTTGTTTCAGATCTTGTGGTTAGGTTTTTTTTTGTTGTTTTTTTTATCCATTTTGAGTTAATTTTGGTATATGGTGATAGATAGCAGTCTAGTTTCATTCTTTTGCACATGTCTTTCCAATTTTCTCAGTAGCATTTATTGAAGAGGCTTTCTTTTCTCCATTATATGTTTTTGGCTCCTTTGTAGAAAATCATCTGCCCATATTTATATGGGTTTATTTCTGGGTTTTCAATTCTATTCCAGTGGTCTCTGTGTTTGTTTTTCTGCCAATACCATGCTGTTTTGATTATTGTTGCTTTGTAGTACAAGCTGATGTCAGAAGGTGTGATACATCTAGGCTTATTCTTTTTTCTTAGGATTGCTTTAGCTGTTTAGAGTCTTTTGTAATTCCATACACATCTGGTGACATTTCGTTCTATTTCTTTAAAAATGGCATTGGGATTTTGATGGGGATTGCATTAAATCTGTACATTGCTTTGGGTAATATGGCCATTTTAACTATGTTGATTCTTACAATCCACGAATGTGAATGTCTTTCCATTTCTTTGTGTCTTCTTCACAAATTTATTTTAAAAATGTCTTATAGTTTTCAGTGTATAGGTCTTTCACATCCTTTGTTAAGTTTATTCCTAAGTATTTTATTTATTTTGTTGCAATTGCAAAAGGAATTTTTTTCATTTCTTTTTCTGAAATTTCACTGTTAGTGTATAGGAATGCAATGGATTTTTGTACATTGATTTTGTAGCCAGCAACTTTACTATATTTGTTTATTGTTTCTTAGAGCTTTTTGGTGGAATATTTAGGGTTTTCTATATAAAGAATCATATCATCTGCAAAAAGTGACAATTTAACTTCTTCATTCCCAATTTAGATGCCTTTCATTTCTTTCTCTTGCCTGATTGCTCTGGCAAGGACTTCCAGTATTATGTTGAATACAAGAATGTGCATCTTGTCTTGTTCCTGATCTTCGAATAAGTTTCCAGTTTTTCACCATTGAGTATGATGTTAGCTGTGGGTTTATGGTCTTAGCTGTGGGCTTATGGTCTTTGTTATGTTGTGGTACATTGCTTCTCTTCTTAAGTTTTTGAAAGTTTCAATTATGAAAGGACGCTGAATTTAGCACTTGATTTTTCTCCATCTATTGAGAGGATCATATTTTTTTAACCTTTCATTCTGATAATGTGGTGTATGTTTATTGACCTATGTTGAAACATTCTTGCATCCCAGGGATAAATCCAACCCCACTTGATCATGATATATAATTCTCTTAATGTGCTGTTGAATTTAATTTGCTAGTAATTTTTTGATGTTTTTGCATCTATGTTCATCAGGAATATTGGGTTGTAATTTTCTTTTCCTATCGTGCCCTTTTCTGGCTTTCATATCAAGATAATGTTGCCCTCATAAAATGTAAGTGGAAGTGTTCCCGCCTCTTCAGTTTTTTTTTTTTTTGGAAGACTTTGAGAAGGATTGCCTTAATTTTTTAAATGTTTGGTATACTTCACCCATAAAGCCATCTGGTCTTGGGCTTTTCTTTGTTGGGAGATTTTTGATTACTGATTCATTTTCAAAATGTGTTTTTAAGTTTCTACATGTTTGGAGATTTCCTGCTATCTTTATGTTATTGATTTCTAGTTTGATCCATTATGGTTAGAGAACATGCTCTGCATGATTTCAGTTGTTTTAAATTTGTTGGGTTTTGTTTGATAGCCAAGAATATAGTCTATCTTGGTATATATTCTATGGACACTGGAAAAGAATGTGTATTCTGCTGTTGGTGGGTGGAACAGTCAATAAATATGGAGTAGATTTTCTTGACATATCATATGGCATGACATACCAAATAATGACATATCATGTTATTAATTTCTTTTATATCTTTCTTGGTTGTTTGGTTTAATTATTCTATTACTTGTTGAGAGAGATATTAACATCTCCAAGTATAATTGTAGATTTTCCCATTTCTCCTTTCAACTGTGTCAGTTTTTGCTTGTATATTTTGCTGTTTTGTTGGTTATTGTGTATACGAGGTCCGACACTTAAGTTTGCAAACTCTTCATAGAACAAGTGCTACATAGCTCATTGCTGAATATCACTATGGTCGCCTTCTCAGTACTCCCCTTGGGAAGCTATGCACCGATGCCAGTGCCTAGTCCATTCTTCAAAGCAATTTTGGAACTCTTTTTCTGGAATGGCTATCAGAGCTGTCATCATATTAATATTACCCTTGATGTCCTGAATGTCATCAAAATGTCTTCCTTTCAATATTTCCTCTACCTTTGGTAAAGAAAGAAGTCATGGGGGTCCAGATCAGGTGAGTAGGGAGGATGTTAGAAGACAGTTATTTGTTTACTGGCTAAAAACTCCCTCACAGACAGTGCCGTGCGAGCTGGTGCATTGTCATGATGCAAGAGCCATGAATTGTTGGTGAAAAGTTCAGGTCGCCTAACTTTTTCACGCAGCCTTTTCAGCACTGCCAAATAGTAAACTTGGTTAACTGTTTGTCCAGTTGGTACAAATTCTTTATGAGTAATCCCTCTGATGTAGGAAAATGTTAGCAACATCATTGCAACAAGTTCACGAACTTGTCAGACCTCATATTTTTTTGGATTATTGTGTCTTCTTGGTGAACTAACTGTCTTATCTTTTTGTATTATAATATCCCTCAGTATCTGGTAATTTCTCTTGTGTTACAAGGTTTTTTAAAAACTTGATATCAATATAGACACTTCTACTTTCTTTTCTTTAATGTTTCCATGAAATATCTTTCTCCATCCTTTTACTTTCAAACTGCCTAGATCATTAAAATTGAAATGAATTTCTTGTAGACAACATGTATTTGGGACTTGTTTTTAAATCCACTCTGCTAAACCTTGTCTTTGAATTGGTATATTTAATCACTTATATTTAATGCAGTTATTGAGATGTTAGGGCTTAAGTCTGCCATTTTGTTTTTTGTTTTTTCTCTTTCTTTTCTGTTTTTCCTGTTCTCTCCCTTGCCTCCCTGTAGGCTACATGAACAGCTTTAAGAATTCCATTTTGATACATCTATTCTCTTTTTGAATATATCTTTGTATAACTTCATCAGTGATTGTGCAACATTACATTAAATGTACACAACTTCTCATAGACTATTGGTGTCATAATTTTACCAGTTTCAGTGAAGTATAGAAATTTTATCTCCCTTTACATCCCCTCTTCTTCTCTCACTTATAATTATTTAAAATTTTTCTCTTCATGTGTTTAGAATCATCACATCAGTGTTATAATTTATCTTCAACCCTCAAACCTAATTTAGAGAACTCAAAAGGAGGAAAGTCTACTGTGTTTACCCACATTTTTTACTTATTGTGTGGTGTTCTACCTTTCTGATGTTCCAAGATACTTCAATTTATCATTTTTCTTTTGGGTAGAAAATTTTGCTTAGCCATTCTTTTAGGATAGATATGCTAGAGATAAATTATCTTAGTTTTCCTTTAGTTGAGACTATTTTGATTTCTCATTATTTCTAATGAATATTTTCACTAAATACAGAATTCTGGATTGATAATACTTTTCTTTCAACACTTGGACATGTGGTCTCACTTTCTTCTGGCCTCTATGGTTTCTTACGAGAAATCTGCTGCCATTCAAATTATTTTTCTCTTTATACTTATTTTTTTCTTAAATTTTTTTGTTTTTCAATTACAGTTAACGTACAATATTAGTTTCAGTGATATTATGTATATCGCTTCATAAGTTATATACATGTCTAACAACTATGTACATTATATACACAGTATATGTCATACATACTATGTATATTATATACATGTATATATTATACACATAGTTATTATATATATAACTTAGACATGTATATAACTTATGAAGTATCACCCCAATAAATCTAGTACCCATCTGATACCATATATACTTATTACAATATTATTAGCTATATTCCTTTATATCCCCATGATTATTTTGTAATTATCAATTTGTACTTCTTAATCACTTCCTCTTTTTCACCCTTCACTCCAACCCCACTTCCAGCTGGCAACCATCAAATGTTCTCTGTGTCTATGAATTTGTTTGTGTTTTGTCTGGTTCATTTATTTTGTTATTTAGATTCCACATATAAGTAAAATCCTATGGTATTTGCCTTTCTCTGTCTGATTTACTCTATTCAGCACAATATCCTCTAGATCAATCCATGTTGTTGCAGATGGCAAGATTTCATTCTTTTTTATGGCTGAGTAATATTTCATTGTATATATGTATGTATCACCTCTTTATCCATTCATCCATTGATAAATACCCAGGTTGCCTCCATATCTTGGCTATTGTAAATAATGCTGCTTCAATAAACATGTGAACATATGGATGCACATGTCCCTTCGAAGTAGTGTTTTAGGTTTCTTTGGCTAAATACATAGAAGTGGAATTACTGGGTCTTTCTCTGTCTCTTGTTATAGCCTTTGTTTTAAAGTGTCCTTTGTCTGATATAAGAATTGCTACCTCAACTTTTTTTTTTTTTCATTTCCATTTGTATGAACTATCTTTTACATCCCTTACTTTTAGTCTGTGTGTGTCTTTTAATCTGAAGTGGATCTCTTTTAGACAGCATATGTTTGGTTCTTGTATTTTTATCCATTCAGACACCTTATGTCTTTTGATTGGAGCATTTAATCTATTTATATTTAAATCTATTTTAAATAAAGTAATTGTTAAATGATAAATGTCTAACTATTACATTGTTTTGTGCACCTGAAACTAATAAAAATGTTAAAAAAATTGTATTTCTGGGTTCTCAATTCTATTCCATTGGTCTATGTGTCTGTTTTTCTGCCAATACCATGCTGTTTTGATTATTGTGGCCCTGTAGTACAAGCCAAAGTCAGGAAGTGTGATACCTCCATTATAGTTCTTTTTTCTTAAGATTGCTTTGGCTATTCGGGGTCTTTTGTGGTTCCAAACAAATCTGATGATTTAACACACAATGGGATTTATAGATGATGTAATACAGAATTGTACACCTGAAATCTATGTAATTTTACTAACAATTGTCACCTCAATAAATTTAATAAAATAAAAAAAAATTGTATTAGAGAAGAACATATGGGAGTCAGTAAAGACATCTAGAGAAATTTATGTTTAGTCCTGAACAATGGGAGAGCTTTGCTTGAAATTCTCTTCTCTTTTTACTCACTTGAGCCCACACATTCCACACTTCCTGAAAGAGTCCTATTCCTCTTCTAATCTCTTAAATGCTGTTCTTCTTCAATTTTCAGTTCATTCCTCATCATTCTGTACATATGATCTGATTTTTTTCTTCTTATGGTTTTTGCTACCACTGATTATAGTAGACCTTTATCCAGGATGGTCTATTCTCCAGCCAAAGGCCGACTTCTTTTTAATGCAAGGTCAAGATCCTCTTAAATCCTCCTCTAGGCTACATTGCTTATAAATATTCAATGTTCCCACAAAACCCTATGTATCTGATATGTCTGTTTCTATATTTCTTCATAAGTATCTTTCATTAAGCTATTTTTCCTCTCAAAAAAAATAAAGTAATTGTTGACAGATAGGTTGTTATTGCCATCTTATTACTTGAATTTTGATTTTTTTTCTTTTTCTTAAAGAAGTCCCTGTAAGATTTCTGATAATACTTGTTTGGGATAAACTCCTTTAGCTTTATCTTGTCTGGGAATCTACTTTTCTGTCCTTTAATTCAAAATAATAGCTTTCCTGGCTAGAGTAGTCTTGGTTGCAGGTCTTTGCTTTTCACAGCTTCGAATATTTCATGCCAATCTCTTCTGGTCTGCAAAGTTTCTGGTATGAAATCAGTTGACAGTCTTATGGGAGCTCCCTTGTAGGTAACTAACTGCTTTTCTCTTGCTGATTTTAGGATTCTCTATTTGTCTTTAAAGTTTGGCATTTTAATTATGATATATCTTCATGTGGTCCTATTTGGGTTCATCTGTTTGGGACAATACACTTCCTGGACTTATATGTTTATTTCCTTTGCAGGTTAGGGAAGTTTCAGTCATTATTTTTTCAAATTGGTTTGCAATACCTGCTCTCTCTCTTCTCCATCTAGTAACCTTATGATGCAAATGGTGTTAAACTTGATGTTGTCTAAGAGGCTCCTTAAAATACCCTCATTTTTTAAGATTTTTTTTCTTTTTTCTGTTTTGATTGAGTTTTTTCTGCCTTATCTTCTAAATTGCTAATTGATCCTCTGTTTCATCTATTCTACTGTTGATTCCCTCTCATGTATTCTTCATTTCTGTTATTGTCATCTTTATTTTTGACTAGTTCTTTTTTCATTTTCTATTTTCATTTTTATGTTTCCTATCTCTTTGTTGAAGTTTTCCCTGTGATCATTGAGCATCTTAGAACCAGTGTTATTGAGCATCTTAGAACCAGGTTTGGGTTTTGCTTTTTTTTTTTTTTAGGAGGGCACAACTCACAGTGGCCCATGCGGGGATCGAACTGGCAACCTTGGTGCTACCAGCACCACACTCTAACCAACTAAGCTAACAGGCCACCCCTAGAACCAGTGGTTTGAACTTTGCATCTGGTAAATTGATTGTCTCCATTTTGTTTAGTTCTTTTTCTGGAGCTTAGTTCTGGTCTTTCATGTGAGACATGTTTCTTTGTCTCCCCATTTTGGCTGCCTCCCTGTGTTTGTTTCTATGTATTAGATAGAGTTGCTGTGTCCCCCAGTCTTAGTAGTCAAGTAGCCTTATGTAGTAAGTATCCTGTGGAGCCCAGTGGCACAGTCTGCCTGGTCATCTGAGCCAGATGCTTCACATGTGTCCCTGTTGTGAGTTGTTTGTGGCCTCCTGTTGTAGCTGAACCTTAGTTGCTGTTTGCCTGTCAGTGGGAGAGATTGACCCTCAGGCTGATTGATTGTGAGAACTGACCTGGACTACAGTGCAGAAACTGTTATGCAGGGTTGACTCCATGGAGCAGGATTCAACTTAGCAGTGCCCTGGGGCCTGCCTTGTCTGCTCTTTGGGTGTGTCTGTGGAGACATCTCGGTGGTGCTATGGTGTTGTCTGAAGCTGTCCATCAGGCATGCCCACTTTGGGACCTCGTGGGAGGAGCCCTACCACAGACCAGGTTCAGCCACAGCCTGTGCCCTATCTGAAGCCACCTGGAATGAACCACAAAGCAGTCCACAGATGGCAGCCACCTGTGTTGGGCTTTGAGGTGCCTGGAAAAGGGCAAGCTTTGAACCAATGCTGGGCTTAGGTCTGCTTAGTAAGAGGTATGGAGCATGCTGAGGCCAGATGCTGCTTATTTGTGTTTTGTGAACCTTTGAGGGATTTTAGGAAAGGCTACAGCATAAATTAAGGCAGGCCATTTGTATGGAAAAGTCACTGGAAGTAGCTTGGGTGTCCAACATTTGAGTGGGGTGAGGTCTCAGGGAATCACCAGGGCAGGATGAACTATGTTAGCCAGGTTGATGGAAACAGATATGGTGGCTGCCTAAGTCTGCATGCTGGAATGGGGAAGACCTCTATAAGGGAACAGTGGCTTCTCGTAGCCCTTCTGTCTGGGAGAAAGCTGCCCCTCCAAAAAATGACTCCAAAACCAGACAATTCAATTCCTTTTCATATGTCCCTCACACCATTTGAGCTGCTGCCCCAGCTCTGGAGCTCAGAGACAGTGAGTCTGTCAGTGAGTAAGTCTATGTGCGAGCCCTTTAAAGGGAGCACCTGGAACTCAGCCAAAATCTCTGCTGGTTTTTACAGCCAGAATTTGTGGGGACTTCTCTTCCTGGCACTAGAACTCTGAGTTGGGGAGCCTGGTATAGGGCTGGAGTCCTTCACTCCTCAGAGGTAACCTCCACAGCTGAGATATCCCTCCCAATTTTTAACTGCCATGCAGGTGTGGGACCAGACCATTCCACCTCTCTGCCCCTCCTACCAGTCTCGAAATGGCTTCTACTATGTATCCTTAGTTATAAAACTTCTGTCCAGCTGGACTTCAGGTGATTCTCAATGATGGTTGTTCTGTAGTTTAATTGTAATTTTGATGTCGTTGTGAGAGGATGCAAGCACAATGTTTACCTACGCTACCATCTTGACTGGAAATCCTCAAGACCTTTTTCTTTGTAGTTTTCATAAGTTTTACTATGATGTGTCTTGGTGTAGATATTGTTGAGTTTCTCCTCTTTGAGATTTATCATGTACTTATATCTATAGGTTTATTTCTTTTGCTATATTTAGAAGTTTTTTAGCCATTAGTTCTTTGAGTACTTTTCTTAGTTTACCTTTTCTTTACACTCTTTAGGGCTCCAGGGACACAATTGTTAAATATTCTATTTTAATCCTACTGGTTCCTCAGTGTCTGTTCTTCTTTTTGTAGTTTATTTTTTCTCTGTTGTTCAGGTTGGGTAATTTATGTTATTTTTTTCTTCCAGTTAATTTACTCCTTTCCTTTTCTCCTTCATACTATTATTGAGGCCATCCACTGAAGTTTTTTTTTTTTTTCAGTTGTAGAATTTCCATTTGATTCTTTTGATAGCCTTCATTTCTTTGCTGAGACTCTGTTTATTTCCTGAGAATTTGTATTTTTTATTTGTTTCAACCATGTTTATAATTGCTTGTGAAGCTTTTCCACGATGGCTGCTTTAAATTCCTTGTCAGGCAATTCTAATGTCTGTGCCATCTTACTATGGTGTCTGTTGATTTTCCGTTTTTTTTTCAAATTAAGATATTCCTGGTTCTTGGTAGGATAAGTGGTTTTCTATTGAAATCTGTATAATTTGAATATTATGTTATGAGACTCTGATCTTATTTAAACCTTCTACTTTAGCTATTTTCTGCTGAACTGCTCTGGCAGGGGAAGTGTGGAGGGTTCCAATTCATTACTGCCAGGTGGAGGTAGATATTCATGTTCCATTGATATGTGAGGAAGAAGGGACTCTGTTGTGACTGCTGAGTAAGTGGTATGAATTCTGGCTCCCCAACAGACCTGAACTGAAAAACACTGGCTGAAAGGGTTAGAAGTACCTTATTACCACTCCCACATAGCCACTGCTGACATTATGAGTGAAAGATGTTACCACTAGGGATGGTTAGAGTGCTAACTTTCCTCTAGGCCTCCTGTGACATCAGCCTTGTAAGGAAGGGAAAGTGCACCTCATTAAAGCTGGGTGAGGGTAGAAGTTTGGGCTCCCTATGTGATTTCCACCAACACTGCAGAGGTGGGGATATAGTAAGGAGACTCTTTAACAAGGATGACATTTCTCGGCTCCTTACTTGGTCTTCTCTAATGCCACCCTGGTGGAGGCAGGTGAGGGGTGCATGAAAGTTTAAAGGTTCTCATTGCTGCTTGGGAAAAGTGGAAGTCTAGGCTTCCAGCTTAGTGTTTACTGACATAGATGGGGTGGACCTACAGTTTTTTTCTGTTGTATTTGGCTGGAGCAATTATTATCTAAGAGTTTTCTGTCTTGCTAGGCTTCTCTTTTCTTTGTCCTTTGGATAGAGAAAGATAATTTTTTATTAAAGTTTATTTTGTCTGTGGCTGTTGGCATTTCTTGGTTGTTGGTTTCTTCTACTCCAAGTGTAAGATCTGAGGCAAAAGAAAAAAATAATCCAGGGATGTTGCCATCACGTTGTTCCTCGAAATCTGAGGTCCTAAGCTGGTTCTTTTCCCCACCTTTCCTGGTTTTGTTAGGTTTGTTTTATATATGGTGTCTAGGGATTTTTGTTGTATACAGCAGAAGGAATAGCTGTACTTAGTGGGAAATGTATATCTACTCCATCTTCCCATAAAGATTAAAAAAAATATGTTTTCCCTGTTGTCCTATGGCAAAACAAAAATTGCACAGGACAAAGTTAAACAGTCAGGTAAGACTTACTCAAGGCTACTGCAATAAGGTAAAGAAGCTAGAAGTTAGTCAGAGCTCCATTACACTGAAACAAAGGCCTGGAGAGCTTTGAAAAGCTGGAATGGTCGGGGGGTGGGTGGGGAGGGGAGATAGTAGGACAACTCTATTTACTCATTGGCTTTACCCAAGTTAAATAAAACTTTCTCATATCTTTATAACAGAAGGTTATTTTACAACTTGGAGCATGGCAACCACTGAAGTAAGCCTTCTATCCTCCCATATAAACTGGAAAATAGAGGCCTTGTCTTCCTAGATGATTGTTTGAAAGGGGTGGCTCCCAGGTCTTTCAGAAAGACATTTCTGGGTTGCAAAGCTGTCAAGAAACTTTTTAAAAGATTTTCATCTCAAGGGGAGAGGAATAATTTATAATTACAAATTTTTGAAAATAAAAGTTTTAAGAAAAGAGTTCAGAAGCCTTTTAAGAAAAGGGTTCAGAAGGCAGGAAGAAGTCTATCTACAATTCAGTTAAGCTGAGGGAAATGTTAAGGCTGCCTTTGACACCTATATGAGATAAGTGCCAGCCATCATCTAGTCATAGGCTTGGCTTGTCCCCTTCTTCTGTTTCCTGTTTCCACATTTCCTGGATAATATGTATAAATATCATTATCATACATTGTCCTTCCTCCATCCATTTGTTCAAAGCTAAATTCTGTGCCTCTAATATGCACGTGAGGAGAAACCTCTTATATATCATGGCTACGTCAATACAAGGCAGCTACAACAACACAAACCTGTAGGAGAATACTTATCAGAGCCATTTCATTGATCCTCATTATATTCCTGTGATTTCTGATTTGGCTTTATCCCTTGGATTTATGCTTTCCGATTGACACATTCAAATCTGTCTCTGTATTTTCTTCAATGATCTTGTGTTGCTGATTCTACTAAATGACTTGCCTATCACATAATGCAGGGTGTCTGATTCCTGGTTGATTATCTCCACTAATAAAGTATAACTTTAAATTTGATCTTTGAGGAAACTTTTCTTGTGGGGTGAGATACCAATACAGTATAACCACTACCATATGCACTGCGTGCTCAAGATTAGGAAAGGCATGTGAGGGCAGTGGGCAGGAGACTACTGAAATCCTGTCATTTGCTTTAATATCTCTAGACATCATCCATATTCTACCAGTCAAGTGTATTTTAAATGGGAGAATGGAATTTAGTAATCAATGACCATGTATTATAAAGTTTTGCAGATCTAATTCTACATACAAAGAAAAGAAGCAAAGAACCAGTATATATATATATATATATATATATATATATATATATATATATATATATATGCTGGGGATTCCAAAAAATATATATACACATGACTTGTATTCATCTTTTGTTATCGGTATCTGTTGCGTATTACACTTTTAATACAGCTTTTTCCTTTCTAAAAATGTGTATACATGTTTTTGGCACCCTCTGTATATCTTATCGAACTTACTATTCAATATGGATATTGGCAGCCTTAAAAAACAAACATCACACATATCTCAGAGGCCACATTCATCTTTTAGATGCTAAAAAGGATGCCTTTTTTTTTTTTTTTTTTAAATATAGAGCTTGAGTTGTGTCAAAAGTTGTTTAGATCTCCCTTTCTTGGACTGGCTTAAGAAGTGAATGATGTATAGAAAGGGATTCTTCTTCCACAAAGGAAGTTTTCATAAAGTTATGAGCTCAAAAGCCAACAGTGGAAAGCAATACACTTTTGTATTTCAAATGGCTCTCCTATAGCAATTATAAAGACAGAGAAATCTTTCTTTATTATGCTTGAAGGTTAAAGTATATATGACAGTATTTAAAAGTGGCCTGATAACTGGCATTGCTTTATTCTCTCCTTCCAAAGGACCACCACCAGGGATATGTAACTTTAAGGTGATAACTTAAAAGGCCATAGTATAGTCTTGCAGAAATTGTGCAAAAGATAAACAGAAGGGATCTGGCTCTTAGTCTAGGTTCTGTCATGATCTTTGTGTAACTTAGAAGAAATCCTTTTATTTCTTTAAACTTGATTCATTATATTTGGAAAATATTGCACAGAACATTTATTAAGCTAGTATTGGGGGAAATGACATTTGTGTTTGAATCAAGTTAAAAGGACTTTTTTCTACATGTTATACCTTTGATCATAATTTGATGACATAGATTTATATATAGAATAGAAATTCATCTTATTAAAATGTGATTTGGTTAATATAACACTACCGTATCTCATTAGAGGGCATGACAAATTAGACCATCTCTGTAAACTGTTCTAGATGCAAAATATCCCAGATGAGTTGGACAGAGGTGATATATACATTTAAAGTATTCTTTAGAACATTGTATGATTTGTCTAATCTTAGAACAAACATCATTAAAAGTATCCAGCAAATATTTCGCAGTTATTATCCCAAAGGTCACTTAGTCAATAAGTGATAGAATGAGGATTTGGAACCAAATTGTCTGCCCACAGAGCCTGAGAACCTTACTCTCATATAAGATGTGCTCAGCTGGGGTGATTTTGAGTGCAATAATAGAAGAGATTTTACTCAGGGCTGGAGTAATATTAAAGTAAAACATGCAATAAGATAACATGTTCTAGACCAAGCTGAATCTTAACTGCTACCTTATGTGTAGTTTGTGATTTACAAGCATGTGGTTGAAAATTAAAAAAAAAAAATGCCTTTGTATTAGGTATTCAAACATTTTCACATATATCAATCTTATTCCTCTACAAAACAGACTTAGGGAGTGAAGCTGTGCTACTGACTGACATACTCTTCTCCTGGCTTCAGTTTTCTTATCTATAAATGGAAGAAGTTGGAATAAATATATGTTGTATTTTTTCTTCCTATATACAGCCGTCTTGATTCTATATGTTTAAAGTACAGGGAATATTCATTTCATCTAGAAATTGAAATTCCAACTGCTGAAAGTAGCTACTACCTTTAGGTGATGAGGGATAAGTAGGAAATGAAGACTTGTAGCTCTCTTTTCATTCAGGCACAGGGTTGTGTGGGTTGAGTATATGCTCACTTCCATTAAACTCAGGATTCATCATAAGAAACATGCCCAGGTAACTTGCATTCATGGTATATCATAAGGATTCTGCTCTGGTGCTGCTCTATATTTTACTCGTGTATGGACTTTATAATATTCCTTGTCATGAAAACCTTGGGAAAATGCTCAGATGGAGCCTGAGAAACTGGTACCTTTATATAATAATCTTCTTCTCTGTGGTTAGTAAATTATGGCCATTGTTCTTAAGCAGAGAATGCCATATGCCTCCTGCTCTTCCCTAAAAGCAAGGTTGTGTATTCACATGGAGGAAACATGAATAATATTTTCAAATATTTTGCTTAACCATAATTTGTTCAGGATTCCTCCTTTATTTCTCTTTTTAATATTGTAAATTCATGGATAAATTAGGGGAAAATCAGCCCTTTGTATTCCCTTTGTATTCCAAATAAGGCAAAAAGAAGTTATTGGATTCAACCCCAAACCCATAATTTTTACTCTTGAAAAATATGCCAAACTTTTAAAAGATTAGTTTGCCTCTTCCATTTGTTAGAACTTCCATTTATTAGGGGTCGGGCTGGAAGCTGGGGCCACACCTAGGTCATCATGCCCAATCACTAAGAAAAATCTGCTCCTGAGTTTTGGAATGTTTGGGTTTTAGAGGAGTTATCTATGTGGGCAGAAGGCTGGAGGCAGTGCTGAATATCCTAACACCTGGATATTCTTTGATATTGCATGCATTTGATATATAATACAGGGCTTGTGAATGCTTTGACCAGCAGCCTTTGGTATTTGAAGACCTCAATTTTTGCTTTAATGTCACCAAAAGATTTGAAGGCTTCATAAGCCTAGGGAAAAGAGCTATTTCTAACTTTGGCAGGTCCTAGAAAAACTTCAACTCACATCTTAAACTTTAGCCATGGAGAACCAGTCGCACTTATGACCAAGATTTTTCACACTTCAATGATTTGTAGATCTTTCTTTTTCTGTGAATGTATTTTATTTTTCCCTTTTTGCCTAGTAATTTTCTGTTACTTACAAACTAACCAATAGTGTGTTTCTTAATACCTCTGAGACTTTTTTCCATTTGCAAATTAAAAATGATAGTATCTTTCTTATCTACCTCACAGGGAGAGTTATGAGTAGCAAAAAAGGGAATTATTTAAAGTGCTTTTGAGTAGAGAAGTAATAACATGAATACTACTAGGTAATAGAGTGGTTGTAGTAATATTTATGGGAATGCTAGTAGTATTAGTAGTAGTTATTGTTCAACCACATGAATTAGTAGTGGCTGTGAAAGAGAGACAATATAGAAAATACTATATCTGTAGATATAGCTGTAGTATATCATATTTCTTTAGTCCTTAGTATAGTCAATAGATATCATTAAATACTCTCAGGATCCTAAACTCTGATATATTTTGGCTTGACTGAAGATTTGTCATGAAAAATATTATATTATGAAAATATTAAAGCTCTACATTCAGGAACATGACAATGCTGTCCCCTATCACCTTTGCTTTTTAACATAGTATTGGAAGTCCTAGCCAGAGCAATCAGAAATAAAAGGCATCCAAATTGGGAATGAAGAAGTTAAACTGTCACTCTTTGCAGATGACATGATGCTATATGCAGAAAACCCTAAAGAATCCACCAAGAATCTATTAGAAACAATAAACAAATACAGTCAAGTTGCTAGCTACAAAATCAACATACAAAAGTACATTGCATTCCTATATACTAACAATGAAATCTCAGAAAAAGAAATAAGAAACAGACACAATTCATTTTATAATTGCAGAAAAAGAATAAAATACCTAGGAATAAACTTAACCAAGGATGTGAAAGACCTATATTCTGAAAACAATGACATTTTAAAAAGACGTTGAAGAAGACACAAAGAAATGGAAAGACATTCCATGTTCATGGATTGGAAGAATCAATGCAATAAAAATAACCAATTTCCCAAAACAACATACAGATTTAATGCAATCCCCATCAAAATCCCATTTTTTTTTTTTAAAGAAGCAGAACAATAAATCATCAGATTTGTATAGAACCACAAAAGACCCTGAATAGCCAAAGCAATCCTAAGAAAAAAGAACTATGCTGGTGATATCACACTCCATGACTTCAGCTTGTACTACAGAGAAACAATAATCAAAACAGTATGGTATTGGCAGAAAAATAGACACACAGACCAATGTAATAGAATTGAGAACCCAGAAATAAACCCACATAAATATGGACAGGTAATTTTTGACAAAGAAGCCAAAAACATACAATGGAGAAAATACAGCCTCTTCAATAAATAGTGCTGGAAGAATTGGAAAGCCACGTACAAAAGAATGAAACTAGACTGCTATCTGTCACCATGTACCAAAATTAATTCAAAATGGATCAAAGACCTAAACATAAGACCTGAAACAATAAACTGTGTAGAAGAAAACATAGGTATTAAATTTATGGACCCTGGGTTCAAAGAGAATTTTGTGAATTTGACTCCAAACCAAGGCAAATAAAAGCTGAAATAAATGAATGGGACTATATCAAACTAAAATGCTTCTGCACAGCAAAAGAAACCATCAACAAAATAAAGAGGCAACCAACCTAATGGGAGAAGATTTTTGCAAACAATACTTCCGATAAGGGGCTAATACCCAGAATATATAAGGAACTCATACAACTCAACAACACAAAAACAAACAATCCAATTTAAAAATAGGCTGAGGACCTGAATAGACATTTCTCCAAAGAGGACATACAAATGGCCAATAGACTTGTGAAAAAATGTTCAATATCACTAATCATCAGAGAAATGCAAATCAAAAAACCCCAATGAGATATCACCTCACCCCAGTCAGAATGGCTATCATCAACAAGACAAATAGTAAGAAGTGTTGGAGAGCTGTGAAGAAAAAGGAACCCTCATATACTGTTGGTGGGAATGCAGTTTGGTGCAGCTGCTATAGAAGGTAGTGTGGAGGTTCCTAAAAAAATTAAGAATAGAATTACCATATGACCCAGCAATCCCTTTCTGGATTATCTACCCACAAAATTCTGCAAACGTTTATCCATAAAGACAGATGTGCTCCAATGTTCATTGGAACGTTATTTACGGTGGCCAAGACATGGAAACAACCAAAGGGTCCTTTGATAGATGAATGGATAAAGAAGATGTGGTAGTTATACACAATGGAATATTATTGGGCCATAAGAAAAGATGAAATAGTACCATTTGTGACAACATGAATGGATCTTGAGATTACAGTGCTAAGCGAAATAAGTCAGACAGAAAAAGTAGAGAACCATATGATATCCCTGATATGTGGTATATAAAACTGAAAACAACAAAAGAATAAGACGAACAAATAAAGAAACAAAAACTCATAGACATGGAAAATAGTTTAGTGGTTATCAGAGGGTAAGTGGGGGAGAGGGGTGTTAGAAGAGGGTAAACGGGGTCAAATATATGGTGATGGAAGGAAAACTTACTCTGGGTGGTGAATACACAATGTGATATATAGACGATGCATTACAGAATTGTACACCTGAAATCTATGTAACTTCACTAACAATTGTCACCCCAATAAACTTTAATTAAAAAAAGAGAAAATATTAAAGTATTTTATTAAAATTAATAATATAATACTAAATTAGAAGAGAGATTCCCTGTCCTATTTCACATAATGATTACTAAAGGTGAATGGAAATTTCTCCCAAACTTTAAACTTTATCATGAAAATTGTGCTGTCCATCAAATTCTGGAACTTGGGAAGGTAATTGAAAATCAGTTTCTTGCTCTGTCTCCAACTTGATCATACTTAGAGAAGTTCTTTTTAGTTGTTGATTTAACATCCTTTATACTTCAGTTCCATTTGCTTTCGTGTTGTTTTTCTCTGGAGTGGCTGCTTTGATGCTTAATCTTCTGCCATCTTCTAGCTTGCTACCTTTACCAATGAAGGCTTGGTTGAACTATCTCTTCTAAGTCATTTAGAAACAGCTTTAACACATCATCAATTTTTGGACCGGTTAAATAGAGTTGTTGTAGTTGTAAACTGGATTTTCTTAATTTTGGAATAATATTGAGAGGATGACCTTTGGTTGTGCACTGGTCCCATTAAATACACTGAAGATAGGGTTCTCTGTTAGTGTTTCTCAAACCGACCATTTGCTTCAGAACCACCTGGAATATTTAGGCTCTAAGACCTCCTGGGTCAGAATCTGCATTTTTAATAAGCTCTCCCTGTGGTTCTTGTGTGCAAACTAAAATTTGATAAACCTTGTTGTCAGTGATGGAATCATCAAAGTATTGTTCTTATTTCTAGGATAGCAACGATACTTTTGTATGTGATTAACATGTTAAATCACACTAGAATGTGATCTCTTGTAGAAGACATAACTTACTTATTTGTATACAAAGTAGGTACTTAATAAATATTTTAGACATGAATATTAAATTAAATCTAACAAGGTACATCTCAGGCAGCCCAATGAGCCAGCTTTGCAAAATGGTAGACTAATGGTTAACATGCACATGGGTCTGGCTTAATAGTCTTACACTATTAGAATGATCATGAAGCTAAGAAAATAATTGTGAAATATTACACATGGATTAGAAACTGAAATCAACCTTTCATTTTACAGATGAGAAAACTTTGACCTACCATTGTTGAGACTTAGCTGAGCTTTCAAAGCTAGTTAGCAATAGACCCAGGAGCAGAAATTTTTACTTCCAACTCCTAGATTATTCCTCTTTCACAATAACCACTCAATGGAAGGATACTTACACAATCCTAGTTAAACTAGTTTCCTCTCCTCTCCTCTCCTCCCCTCCCCTCCCCTCCCCTCCCCTCCCCTCCCCTCCCCTCCCCTCCCCTCCCCTCCCCTCCCCTCTCCTCTCCTCCATTCTGTTTTCTTTTCTCTTGTTTTTAAGTACCAGCATGGGTAGTCGATTATCTGGCTAAAAAGGTGCTCGACTTTGAAAAATAAGTCCTGTTAATTTTTTGTAGCTATTGTTCAATATTTTTAAGTAAGGATGATATCTATAAATGGTATCAGATGGGGAAACTCAAGATGAAGGCAAGTGAACAATTTTCTGTATGGCCCCTCAATAAATCCTCAGAGCCTATTCTTGCTAGTTGTAGGACCAACTGCTTACTAGGCTAAGGTTTCCCTTCCTGATTTCACATCCCTTACTCTCCCATGCCACCAACTGTCCATCACTTCTGTAGAGATCGAGAGGCAAGCATCCACTCCTGACAGGGGTGATTTCATATCCTACGTCTGCCACTTTCAAGTGTGGTGCTTTTTAATAATTTGTGCCTCAATTTTCTCAGTGTTCAAAGGAGTGGTAACTGTGCCTGTCTCATAGAATTTTTGTGAGAAATAAATGAGCAAATACTGTAAAGCCTTTAAAACAGAACCAGGAGCATGTCAGGCACTTAATAAATAAGATGTTTATTTTATGCCCTTACATTGCTCTGTCATTGTTGCTTTCCTCCATATGTTTAAATAGTAGAAAGTTAACATTGAAAGGGCCTGTGACTCTTTGAAGGGGAACTTTTACACATAGAAACGCTGAAGCTTAGGTTGTATAAGTTTCCTGAGGTTACATGGCTAGAGGCAGAAGTGACATTAGAAGCTAATTCTCTTGTGGGATTTCAATGGGTGGAGGGTGAAGGCTGGAGCAAGACTCCTTATTTCTTTCTTTCTTTTTTTTTTTTTTAATTTTATTTTATTAAATTTATTGGGGTGACAATTGTACCCAGCAATCCCTCTCCTGGGTATCTACCCAAAGACTCCTTATTTCCATCTGCAGTCCCCTGACCCCCAACCTGAGGTGAGTGCTGCAACTCCTAGCATCTGGTGACTTACATTGGTGATTTAGGATGGGTGGTCAGCTTTGCAGCAGATATTGAGCTTCTGCTAATATTGTTGGCTGATTTTTTTTTTTTTTTAAATCTATTTTGTAGCCTAAGAAATGCCTGGTTCTGTGAATTAGGTGAAATACATAATTCTTTCCTTAGTGTCATCTTCAAACATGGATGGGGTATTTTACTTTTTTCAATTGCATGTAGACAATATGAAAAAAGTTAAGAGATAAATGATAAGTTTAAAGAACTGAGTTTTTGCAGTTTCAAAATTCTCTGAAGGATTTAATTTTAGCTGCTAAACATGAGTGATTTCTCACTTGATATTTGGAGTCTTTTAAAGAGACTAGAGCTTGGAAATAAACAGGTGGTACTAACAATAGAGCATTAACAATTGCTGTTGCTTTGTAACAGTTCCTGTTACTAAAAAGAAAATGATTCCTACCCAACATTTCAAGGATGATGAAGGCAGTGGAGTGTTATGTTTAGTTGCAAAATGTCCTTTAGACTCTAAGTTTAGTTCCTTTGTCAAAGTATCAAGAGGGGTTGATTATGTTTTTACTTAATAAAATTGGAAATTAATATCTTGATGAAACCATCTCTCAAAATATCCATCTACTAAATGATATTATAACAGACATTCTAATCTGAGTACTGCTTTGGTGAGAAGGAGAGAGCGCATGCAAATATGCATGCTTACATTGGCAATTCACAGTAAACGTTGAGGTCACAGCTTGAGAAATGGGCTTCTAGAAAAAAAAGGCAAGCTAGACTGCTATGTGAGAATAATTATATCACGTAATTTGCATGCAAATATATTTAAATTAAAGAAATAATTTTAAATTATTCATAGCATAAGGTTGCCTTTGCATTGCCATTATTCCTTACATAAAATCTATGCTCTAAATCATGCTTTTAATGTAGAGGAGAATAGCTGAGGTGAAAATACAGTTTTCTTCCAGATGTACAAAATGCAATTGAATATTCCTCATTGAGAGAGGTAATTCTCAATTACAGCATATTGGAATTACTAGATAATCCATTATATGTAAGTAGTTTAAGCAAAATGTGCCTCTTTACAACAAATTAACTTTTCTTCAAAGAATGTATTTTTACTCTTTGTGTCAGGTAATAACTATTTATTTATAAACTATAAAACATAGAGCACAGTTATGCCTACAGCACTCAGAAATTACTAGGTTATATATTCATTAAAGAGAAGTAATTACTTTCTAGATATCTTGCCTACAATCTTTTATTGACCTCATAATGCAATTGCTATGCTTAATAGATTGATGCAGCTGTTTATGCAGTTCTTTTCACAACATATGAGTTTGCTACTCAAGTTCAATGATAATTCAAACAGGCACATCCGCTTAATAAGCTTAACAGGCAGGAACACGGAGCCTGCTGTACGTAGGAAAATATCCGTTGAGAGCCCTAAGGATATGGAAGAGGAGGGCAAAAATGATAAAATGTTTTTATGGTAATTGATTTGTAATTGTTACTGCCCACACTTGGTCTCATTGTCATTGGGAAATGACAGTTTTTGAGGATAATCACTAAAATCATTTGAATTCTGATTTGGAGAAGATATTTGCAAAGTTGAAGTTCATTTTCTTAAAGATGCAACGGACATATTCGTAGGTCACGACGGATGTGAAAATACAGTAGTAACAACAGCAATGATAATACAGCAATAATTTTTCCTTCTTTGGCAGGGATATTTGTTATGCATGTGCTTTATATTATGTCACAGGTTTTTCATCCAGTACTTTTCAGACAAGAGAAAGAGAATATTGGTATGAAATAAAAGTATGAATTTAAACTTCATTGGCATAGCAAGTATAATTGAAGAGAAAGTATATGTTTTGTGGATTTAAATGATAAGAGTTTGCAATAGTGACTTTCTATTAACTGCAAATTGGCAAATTTATTAAAAAGAAACATTTGAACCATCTATATGAATGTATGTGTACATATATGAATACACACATACACATATGTGTGGTCATAATTATGTATATTATCTGAGCACTTCAGGCAAACAGAATGAAAAATTACAAGGAAATCCTTTTCAAACTATGTTTTAAAGTTGAAATGATATATAAATTCTCAATTTGCTATGGACTGTATCAAAATCCACTGTTTATTTACAATGTGTTACTATTTTAATCTGTTTATTTCTGCTTATAATTTTACTTTTGATAAAGTATATATTCTGAGATAGGAAAATGTACTATTCTGATAAAATCTTCTTCAAATATAAATGATTTTTATTTTTAAGAAATCTTAAAGAGGACAAAAAACTACGTATTCATCTTACTGTTTTAGCTTTTCTGTTTAACAAAAGACAATTCAAGCAGCATTTCAAAAGAATATTTATTATGATGATGAGGTGATTAAGTCTAAAACATTGGAGTTCAACCACTTTAAAATTAACTTTGGCTGGGAAAATACTAATCAGTGTTCTCTGCTCAGTATTAGTATCATATGGTAGGATCATTTTTTATTAACATAATACAAATATCCTTTACAGTGCTACACCTTTCATTGCTTGCGGCTTCGGAGTCAAAATGTCACAGCAAATTTTACTTTCACTAATAGATTGAGACTTGTACATTGCATTAGCAAAAGTGAACAGTAGTGTGGTATTATGCCAAAATGGCAAAGGTGGGCACATACAACAATATCCTAAATTACAGCTTGGTTCTCCTTCGTCCTCAAACAATAGCAAAATGGTGAGAAGTTTGGGCAGGTAGTTTATTATATTTTTGGAAAAAAGTTCACGTTTCTGTACCTTCTCTATATGCATTGTCAAAATATCACATTATACAATTCACTGGAAGTGAACTTACTGCTAAATACCCATTAGGTTCCCAGGAGAAGTCTTACATTAATTGTTTAGCGAAAGCACCCTTAGGCTATCACTGGGGAAGCACATTAAATGCGTAAAAAGAGAAGTTGACAGAGATCCCTGTAGAACAAGATGCATCTACCAAGCTCAAGACTTCTCCAGGAAGAATCCTATGAGGCCCTGTTGAGAATGGTCACTTGGGATGGGGGTAGTTTTTCTCTCTTTTTTTTTTTCCCTCTACTGATACAAACATAAATTTACTGTGGGAGAAAAAAAATGATGGAAGAAAATGATTAGAAAAAGACTGCTCAGGAATTATAAACAAATTAGTTTATATGTTTTGGTTCTCGGCATCAATGTAGTTTACAGGCAGGAAAAGAGTTGCAAAAGTTAGAGACAAAGGGTAATATCCATCTAATGATGTTATAAAAGAGGAATAATGGCAAACAATAGACAGGGGAAAGATAAGTTGTGAAGTAAATGAGAAGGAAGTGACTAGTGGCAAAGTTTTAGGCTGATGGCCAAATAAGCTGATGTAGGGAAAAAAGTCAAGTCACAAAATGAATGACAGGGAATTCTGGCAAAATATGTTTTCATGTCTGTCTACCACATTGAATCTGAAAACATTTTGCATTCCGAATATAGCACAGATTTTTATCACTCCCTTGTTTAATTACAATTGCTGGTGAAACTATTGTATGTCTATTATGCACTATTATGTTTGTTTATTTCACATCATTTTGTTTAGAATGTTTCTAAAAAGGAAATGTAAAACAGCAAACAAAACATGTACTTGGTGTCATAAATCCCCCACCTCTTTTTTGGGGGGCCTGCATTACTGAGAAAGTTCCACTAGAGGGGGCACTAGTAAAACAAGAAGCAAGCTAGAACAAGATTTTAACTTTTTCATTCTTTTCTTTTCGAGGTGAAAAAAAAAACACACCTCACCGTCCTCCTTTTCTCTTACCTGGACAGAAATACTTTGAGGCGATTACAGGGAAGCAGTGAGGATGTCACATAGAAGGAATCTTTAATTTAGGTCTTTAAAATACTTCCATTAACTTCAGTTTCTTATTGTAATGTTAATGTGCTGCAGTTAAGTTTCAGCTAAAAGAGCAAAAATTCTCAGTTAAATATAGATAAGATTTCACATCTTTGTATTAGGACTGCTGAAATCTGAAGTCTTAAAGAAGAGATGTTTCACCCTTGTGACTTTTCTTCAGTGACTCTTGTCATTGCATAAGCCGCTGAAAGATGAGAATAATTCTTTAGTTGTCAAATTGAATTTACTCAAGGCACAGGCATACTCTTAACTTTAGCTCATCAGAAGAAATTTTTTAAAAAGGTAATGGAAAAATGTGTCATAAATGAATTAATCTTTATTAAGAAAATGAGAAGAGAGCCAAAATTTGCCAAGCATTATAAGCTTTAATATAACTCTTGATTCGATGCTGTATTTTATTACTATTATTTCTCTTAATAAGTGATATTCACTTACAAAACTTCTCTTACAAGTAACAATGCTGTTAGGACAGAGGTACTGGTTGCTATGAGAAGATGTCATGTCTTGAGCAGCAAGGGAGCATCCCTGTCTGTTTGTCCACATAAGCGAGGAAAAGCCTGTCCAGAAAGCACCCAAATCAACCTCTCTTCTTAAATTTCTACACTTCCTAAATTTATAGCATGACAAACATACATTGATTTTCAGTATAATTCTCAAAAAGTTAGTAAAATGCCGTGTGGTACGGGATTGAACAAAAATAATCTATCCTAAATCCTTATCACAATGCCCAGCAGAATATGTGTGTTCAATAAAGGTTAGCAAATTTGTATTTGTTCTTATTATTCATTCAAAATATTCATTACTCATCCCTTGGAATATATACTCGTAATTTGGCTAGGTTTTCATGATATGCTATCATTCTTAGTATTTCTATACAATCTTTTTTTCTGACTTTATCTAACACAGATTTTCTGAAGGAAACTGGCTTCTCCTAGCTTGAAGGCCTGCTTTCTACTCTGACACATTAGAATGTTATGAAATTATATTTCTTTTCCCTTGGTTTTAGTAGATTGCCAGTATTTTTTTTTTTTTTTACATATGTCGAGGAATGTTTTAGAAAATTAATTGTCTATGTTCCATAGCTAGGTACATTTCGTTGTCACTTAAAAATAGCTCTGAAGAATATAACCATCATGTGCTATCTCTCAGAGTCATTAGAACATTCGATCTGGAATGTGTTCTGAAAAATTATTTAGACCAAATGCCTCAAACAAATGGAACCTGAGGACAAGAGGAGTTAAATCCTGCCCAAGGTCACACAGCTAGTTGTGAGCTGAACCATAATTGAAACTCATGTCTCTGTCATCCTCTCCTCACAATTATTTTAACACTCAGATTGTGGAATTGATTTTTTCTTGTTTGATTTAGGAAAAAGAAAAAAGATTTTGTGAGTAGTTTGAATGTGGTGAAATACCCCAGACCTAAATGTACATTTACATAGCACTTCTGAGGTTATGAAATCTAGTTCCTAAAATGGTTGCTTTTAATGGTGTCTTGGTATGTGATGGAACTTTTTATGTTCACTTATACTGCAAGCAAACTTCTCTCATATCTTTCTGCAACTTTTTAATCCTGTTTTTATGAATTCTAATATTCAGTAAAGTAACGGCTGCTGTCCCTATTCAAACCATTAAGCTTATATGGGTGGGCTCTAACTGCTTTGGAAATGGCTGTTTAGGGCAGTTGGCTCACTGGTGCTGAATTACAGATTTTCTCCTCTGCTTTGCTGTTCTGTGACTTCAGGTTTGTAGTGGACACAAGAGTGGTGATGGCATTTGATGCCTGGGGCAGTGCCACCTACATGGATTGCTGTCATGCTATCCACATTCCTTTTATCCCTTTCCTCCAGCCTAAAGAAGGGAGGGAAAGAGGAGGGTGCAAAGATACTTCTTTGATCTCTAATTCCCTGTGGCCAACTGTTTTTCTCCATCTGTATTTCAGAACATAACTATAGACCCCCTTGGAGTGAGTTTGGTGAATACAGAATTTCAGCATTACAGATCAACTGTAGAGACCTCATTTTCAACTTCTGCATTTTATAGATTCACAGTGATTACAATGACTAGCCTAGGGCCATTCACCCTCCCCACCCCTTATTTTCTTATTTGTTAAACATGGAATTTGTTTATTTATTTTTTTACGCTTCTACTCTGCTGGAAATGTTGCACAGTTAGTTAGTAGTGGCAGAGGTGGGGATAAAACATGGTTTTCTTTAGTCAAATTCTAGTGTTTTCTCTTAGCCATGCAGCTTCCCGTCAAACCATTGACCAGGTTGTCAATATTAAACCAATAATTTGCTTCTGAGTCTTTGATTTGATTGGTTTAGTTTTTTAAAGTAGATTGAAAATACATTTTTGGAGAGCTGTTCTTCAATGTTCAGGTGAAATACTCCATTAACAGTAACATGTTAAAAGGAATCCTATTAGTTTGCGGGTCTGTGATTCCCTTAAGAATAACAGAATTGTTTTACCATATTATAAATTTACAATAGTTTTTCTTAGGTATATTTCACTCTTCCTTTCCCTCATTTTAATCTTCTACAACTGTTTTACTTTTAATTAGTAGAGATTTTATTATTTCAAAATTAATGTGTGTGTTCAATTTTTTTGAGCCTTTTAAACATGGCCAACTCTGTACAACTGGGTACAGCAAACACTACACGATACAATTTGAATAACATTTCCAAATAACTGTCCTGTCTAACATCTCCATCCAGTTTATATTGGGAATTTCCATGGTTTCACAATTCCTTAGCTGAGTTTAGGATGTGGATATAGACAAGGGGTAAACCAATCATTAGGAAATGCATTTAAAAATATTTGGTTTTCCAGTTAAATAATTGGGACTGATTGTTACAGGAGCTTTGATTGGCTGGAAGAACACATTTTGATAGAAGGAAAGAGGTAAGAGTTGAAATCAATATCTAAGGATGGGTGGAATATTGCATTGGGGTCAAGCAGGGGCCATTGTAAAGGTAGTAGGCACCATGGGACGGGGGAAATGTGAGTGTCAAAAAGATTATTAGGAAGACAGTAAAATGGAGGAGAGGCCCATAGATTAAAAAGAAGCAAAACAAATCAAACCTTGCCCCTCCTTTTTTCTTTGTTCAACAATTTTTAGTGCCTGCTATGTGCAAGACATTAAAGTAGTCCTTTAAAATAGTGGTGGGTTTGTATTTTTGTTCGATCCCCTGATATACCAAGTGAGTTAGCTGTGAAATAAACTATCTGAGAAGTAGGTATATATTCCAAGCCCAAAGGCAAAATCCACATTATTTGTGCTTTTGCTTTAGTTTGTCCCTCTTCCCCTTCCTTTCTGGTTGCATTTTCAAGGGACACCATTATGATGAAAGAGCAGAAGTGTGGATGTGGGAGTGGTGAGCTGTTTCTACCCACAGAATTGTCAACAGGTACGCATTCAGCATTGGTGACTCTAGGAGAGCTGACAGGCTAGGAGCCAGCCGTGGCTTACACTTGAAAATGATAATAATATCCACTTAAGGGTATGGAATTATTTATCACTACTGGTGGAATTTTTGCCAAAGGCAAAACATGAAAATATCCGATGAAAAATGTCCTCAGTCCACAGCGCATCATACTCACACACCATAAGAACTGATCAACTGTGACCAAGAATAGATAGGACTGTAGTTATTACTATTATTATTTTGCTTTTTAAAGACACTGGGACTTAAGGAATCAGAACAAACGTAATAATTGACAGGGTTTATATGAGCAATTTTTGATGACAGAGTTGTATGCATGTCTGATGTCTCTGAGGGAGCTTCCTTCCTTCCTTCTTTTTTATTTCCTTTATTTTTCTCTTCCTCACTCACTCTTTTCCTATCTATAGTCGTTCTGGGGCCCAAGACAGGGATGTGAAGGTGGAGGTGGGGCGAGGGGGTGGTAGAGACCTACTGGCAGTATTTTTATGAAACCTACTAGAGGGCACTCTACTGGCTATGTTTATATGCTGGATGTGTATTAATAAGTACTTATGGGGGGGGGGGGGAGCTACTGTTATGTTCCTTAATTCAGGTTGTCTTCTTCACTTTTTGTTTTCCTGATGTACTGGGAGTGTGCTATAAACCTCAGCAGGACATAAGTATGTGTGTGCTGGGTACTTGGTGTGAGTTCTTGCCAGCTCTCAGGCTCCGCGTGTGGCTTTTTAACTGGATAAAGGCAAAGCAATCTGCTGCCCAGGCATGGCCTCTCTGTGAGCCTGAGCTACTAGATTGCTCGCTTTGTAAGGAAAAACCTTGTTTCTGTACCAGTGGTCAGCCTACATGGATTGTGTTCATGCCTATTTTGACTCTGGTTTTTATTTGAGACCCTGGCTTTAGGTTCTTCAGCTGGGTCTAAGAGCACCTTTTTTGACCTCATTTGTCTCTCAGTCTACATTTCCCTGGCTTTGTGTTCTTGGTGTCTGGCCTGCTTTCTTAGTATGGTTAGTTTTATAAAATATCTGCTCTAGGTCCTGTTTTATATCACGTACTTGGGAATCATTTCCAACCCTAATTCTTTGGAGCCCATTTCTGAGTTTTCCTGTTTTTCCCAAACCAGTGTGTCCACGAGAGATACCTGTTCTTTATCTTGACCCCTGAAGAGTTAGGGTTAAGGTGCCACAGCACCACTGTCTCAGAGAGAAATTGGGCTGTCTTTTCTGCTTTTTTCCTTCTTCCTTTCTTTTTTCTTCTTTCCTTTACCCTGTCCCCCCTTCCTTCTTCTCTACCTTCTCTTTTTTCATTTATTTTTCCCTTCTCTCTCTTCAATTCATATGGGTGTTCTAAAAATTCCAGAATGGAATATTTGGGACTTACCTAATTATCAGGGTATATGTGGTATCACGGATGGAGATTCTAATCATATAACTTAAATTTAACCAATAAAAAGCCCCTTTTGCTTTTCTTTTGTAAGTAAAATATAATCTGACTGAAACAAATCTTCTAACACCGAAAGTTAGCCTAAGATACAAGGCCCAGATTTCTGGGAAATTCTAGGTTAAGTATAGAAAATTTGTTATTTTAATTAAAAAAAAACTTTGGATGAAACCAAATAATAAAAATAGTGTTTCTCAAATTTGATATTTAATGTACCTTTTAGTGTTCATGCACATATTCTTTGGGCTTTGCATTTTATTCTATCCTATCACAAAAATGTAACAGCTTATATTAAGCTTCTGATTGTATGTACAATCTTAAAATAATTTTTATAGAAATATAGAAAATATTTATTTACAATGTAGTAAATAGAGATATGATGTAGCAAGTCTTAAAACAATAAATTCCACAAATAGCATTTTTTAAAACATTTAATTATATTTTCTGAGACCAGCTTCTAGAATATTAGAATTCTTTTTTCACTTTTTTAAATAACTAACTCTTAAAAATAGTAAAAAATTTAAAAACACATATTCATATTTCCTCATCTTCAACCCTGAAATCCAGAAACCTCTGGGAACCCTAAGTTTTAAAAAATTAATTTGGCATCAAAAATTGACCTGAACTGAGGAGGCTATTTATAGTCTTTATTCATCCTACTTATTATGAATATTCATATATTTCACTACAGAAATGTCAATGTGTTCAATGATGATCCAGCCCTAGGCCCTGTTGAGGGTTCTACATAATATATAGTATATAACCTTTTACATTTTACAAAATTCTGAATTATAAAATCCATCTGGATCCATGTTTTGAGATAAGGAACTATGGACTTGTATGTGGATTGTATTTCTAAAGGAGATTGTAGTTCTTATTTGGAATCTAAAGAGAACAAATTACATTGAGAAAAGGAAATTGTGGATTGGTCACTGAGAAATATGAAAAAATGGAATTTATTTTCCTGGCATACACACAAAGTGAACCATTTTGACATGACAGCACAATGTAGCATTGCTCTAGCCAAGTTGCAACTGAGATGAATAGCCTTCCATGTATATCCTAGTGAATTATCTCAAAAGAAAAGGCAAAGCAAACATTATAAGAAACTTCGATACCTGGTTTATTTTTTTAAATTCTATTATAAATATTTACTCTTCTCCAAAGGTAAATATATATAGGGTGTGCCAAAAATGTATACAAGTGGACACCTTGGTCAGCGTTGCTCAAGCAGTAGTTCGCCGTCATCAGATGTGTCTGGACACCGATGGTAACCACTTTGAGCACCTCTTGTAATTGCAGACGTCAAATGTGGCTCGTATTCATCTTTTGTTATCAGTATATATTGAGTATTACAATGGTAATAATTTTTTCCTTTCTTAAAATGTGTATACATTTTTTGGCACCCTCTGCATATAATTGCCTTTGTAATTCAAGGAGCTTCTATTAAGCATGTCTAAAATTCCCTGGGAAGAGCACAATGCTCTGATCAGCCTGGCTTATTTGTTCAGCCACTTGCTAAGACTATAGGAACCTTCACATGATTAATCAAGGGCCTGTCTTCACAAAATCCAATGATGAAAACATTTGACTTTTGCTCATCTGGGCAAACAAAGGGGGTTTGATCTTCATGTGCTCTGCTGAGCTTAATACTTCACTACAGATACATATCAATACTCAATCTATACCTCCCTTCATATACATCTGAAGAAAACTAGGGAACAAGAATTGTCATGATCTGAAAGACCACTGTCCTTAACTTTGGGCACTCAATACCACATATTTATGCATATGAGATGCCATTGCATGTGGAAATACCACTTTTCAAAGCAACATTTTTAATTTAAAAGCATGTTGTTGCTAATTATGAAAATGCTGCATAGTCTTTATGTTCATGAATTTGTCTCTTATAGATATTTTAATACTATGGTCTTTCATTAATATTCATTTAATGCTTTTAAATGTAATAACTGTTTTGAAAACTCTCCAAAGCAAAGCAAAATATTAACAAGAATCTTTCTTTGTCCAAAGATTTTTATTTACATGAAATATGGTTTATATGTGATATCTTGTAAGTACATTTGAATAGATAGCTAGTAGTATGTGCATGTAAGTGTGTGTATATATACCAGGGATGCCAAAAAAAATGTATACAAGTAGAACACTTTGGTCAGCGCTGCTCAAGCAGTGGTTCGCGGTAATCAGAAGTGTCTGGACGCTGATGGTAACCACTTTGAGCACCTCTTATGGCAGAAGTCAAATGTGACTTGCATTCATCTTTTGTTATCAGTATATATTGAGTATCACAATTTTAATACAGTTTTTCCTAGCATGAAAACACATCCATGCTATTTAAGAAATTACTATCGTAGTGCAATAAATTTTGTAAATTATATAATTCCTCACTTTGTTCTCATGTCCAAAATGTCTTTTGATGCATTTCTGGTCAAGGGTAGACAATTCTCTTAGGTATACAAAAGAAAAAACAATGCACAAAGCAGGCCAGAGAGCCAAGCGCTTTGGCTCACAGGGGATCCAGTGCTTTCTGTTCATCACTTGTAGGTCTTCTCATTTTGCCTCCCCTCTTCTCACTACCTCTTACAATTTCCCCAGTTTAACATTTTTGGTCACTGCTTTTCTGATCTAGATAGACTGTTTCTCCTGCTTCTCTCTGTCCACTCTGTTTATTTCCTGTCTTTGCCTTAATGCACAACTTTGTACACTGGCCTCTCCTACATGGCTTCTCTCTCTTCCAATCCGTATGCAGCACTGCCTTTAATTTCTGCTCAGAACACTTCGGTTCATACAGAGAAATGTTAGCTAATGTGGGGCGAATGGTCTCTGTGTGAGGCTACATTGTTTATCATCACCATCAGGGTATAAGAAAGCGACTAGGATTCTTGGCGTTTAAAGAAAAATAATTTGTTCCAAGAGGTGGAAATATTTTTTTCCCAGTTTATTTTTACTGTTTGACTCTTTAAGAGAAAAAGGTTTCAGAGAATCAATGTGGTTTTATTTCAACTATGGGATCTTTTCCTGTTAGGAGAACAGCGCATTGTTGGGTACTTGTTACTCTGGGGACACAGTGAAATCCCACTCTATTAAAAATGACATCAGTTTTATTTTTCTGAGAGAAACAGGCACACTAAGCATTTTTCCAGCAGCTGGGAAATTGTGCCGTGAAACAAAAATAAGCAGACAGACAGACAGACAAATAAATGACAGAAAGTAAATAAAGGCATTCTGTTTCCAGTATGAGATTCCCTCTGGGATTCCAACCGGACTGTGGTGACAGGAGGAATGATAATGGTGTCCAGCCCAGGGTGTGTTTATTCCTTTGTGAAACTGTGTAGTCTGTTCTGTGCTCAATTTTTTGGTATTGACGTCCACAGAACAATAAACTCTGGGCCTGATTCATCAGAAGCAGGATACGTTAGGCCATAAAACGCCACTGTGGGAACAGAGTAGAGGAGTGTGTGTCCTAATTGTGAGGAATATTTATGTCTAGGAGTCTGTGGGAAATCACCTGGGATTTGAAAGAGTGGGTCAGCATGAATATGTGTTCTCAATGTTTTAGGTTATCAGCCGTGCTTTCACAGATGGGCTGGGCTCTATATTTTCTTTTCAATTTGAAAAATCACTGTACCACCGTATATAACTACCCGACCAACAAAGCTCCAGGGTCATACACTAAGGTAAGAAAGGCTGAGAGAGGCACATACAGGATATGTGCAACTTGAGAAACTCTTCCAAGGATCTATACATTACTACTACTCTAACTACTGAAAAAAACAAAAAAAGAAAAGAAAAAAAGAAAAGAAAAGAAAAGAAAAAAGAAACAAAAAAAGTCTTCTTTCTCTTATTTGGGAATTTGATTTTGAAAGTCACCAAATAACCTCCAGGTATTCCATGAAGTTTCTCATAAACCTGGACAACTAGGGCCAGAAGTTAAGTTCTTTCCCTTCAGAAGGATGATATATTAGTGATTCCTTCCTGGTGAGGAAGACTGGATGCAGGAAGAAGACTCGTTAAGCCAGACAGTCAGTCTCTGGAGAGGTGAGGGTTTGGCACAGGAGCTCACGGCATGCCAGGGAAATATGGCCTCCTAGCCCAGGAGCTCTTGGTACTTCATTTGTTTATTTATTTACTTATTTTGAGTCACAAGCCAGATTGCTATGGCTTCACAAAGCTCAGGTAGCTCCTCTGCCCAATTTGATCTGAGCAACATAGCAGATACTCATTTTAAAGAATACCAATTGATAAATATCAATATTAAGAAGTTTATTCACTATGACCATGGTGATACTGGACATTTAGGAAATAACTAAATAATTATTTGCTATACAGATGAGGCCACAAAAGGTCCAAAATTACCAATATGAAGTGGAAAAATGAAAAACTTTTCAGATGAACAAAATAATTTTAAATTAACAAAATATTCTGGAAAATTTAGACTTTCTGTACTTTGGTTAAATTTATTTGGATGTGCTATAATATAAAGCATGTACTATCTATTCTCTCACAATCTCTATGTGGAGACATCCTTGTACCTACCTTTCCAACAGGAACACTTAGAGAGGTTAAGTGACTTGTCCAGTATTACAAAGTGAGTCAGAAAGAAGAGACCTGTATGTCCTACAGTTCATCTTCAATGTCTTACATTAAGTTTTTCCTCCAACTTGATGAAATCTTGAGAATAGAGATCCCATCTTACTACCATGGGACTTGGAATTTATTTAGTGCCTTCAATAACTATCTTCCTGCTAATTTCACTAGGTTGTGGTACTTGATTAGATGTTTTAATGAAATATCATGAGGTGCTATAACCCCAACTCAACTCCATTTGAGAATTTATATGCTCTGTGTAGAAGAGAAAATACTGACGACTTAACGAAAATTTCTCATCTTAACCATCCTTCAGTCATTGGCTGTAGTGTGGTAAAGGTTACAAACTCTCCTGGGCTGGTTGATCATCAAAAATACATTATGTCCCCAATAACTTCCCGGAATAACTTCAATTTATTTCTCTTTGGCTCCAAAAGTCAAGTGATCCCTTAGGAAAGAAATCTCAAAATTCATCCAACCTAAAGTTCTGGAAAGCTTAGAAAAGAAGTCATATATTCCACACTTGCAGATCAGACTGCAAAATATCTTGACTGCTAGGGAATCCTTGGGGATATCATATATTCGAAAATATATTCCAATGCAATGCTATCTCCTGAGGAGAGTGGGCCATCGTGACTCTCAATCCTGAAAATAGGACACTCTCCTGGCTCTACCTCCTGAAAAAGAGCTACTTGTTGGAAGGGGAAAAAAACAAAACAAAACAAAAAAATAACCCTGCAATTATTCAACACCAGACAACTTCTTGAATCCAGCTCACCTAAGCTATTTTTTTTCTTGCTACTCTGAGAGCAAAATGAATGCTGCAAGCAGTCAGAGTACTAATGGTCTTTTTTCCCCACATTGTTTCCTTTCCACCCCCCTGAAACCCGAAGCAAGGGACTGGAGAGACTTCAGGAACCTCTTCACGCTATCACTTCACAGGCTAGAAGGTGACAGCTTCGCCAGGGACTAATGCAGTCCGACATAATTGAATGTGGCCTGGAGCAAAGCAGCTGCCTGCAGCCACTCTTGATTGTAGCTGTCATCAGGTAGCGCCTGCTGCCGAAAAATACATTCCAGTGGAACGCGTCCTACCACTCGGCTCCATGGTGATAGCTTATTTACCCTTATGCTGCAACCACAGTTTTGTAGTTAATAATTGTCAGTATCACACTGCTGAGTGAGTGTAGACGCTGGGACTTTGAATTTTCAGTAATCTTTTTAGTGATCTCTCTTTCCCACTTTTCTCTTTTTCTCTCTTGCTCTCTTTCGTCTAGAATTAAATGGTACCCCAGAATTCTGTTTATTCACCAGAATTTGACCGATTGAAAAGTATTACTCCGTTTTCTACTATGTTTCCTTTAATAGATTCAACATTTCTTTACAGAAAAAAAAAAACAGAAAAAAACTAAAAAACAAAACAAAACAAAAACCCAAAACTGTAAAAAAAAACCTGAAAAAAAAAAAATGTCCCTACTTCTTCGGTGCATTGCAACATATCAGAAAACTGTCAAATTAAGTTTTATAAGTAGTTAAAAGTATTTGACATTTTTGGATTTTTCTGTAAATGTTTACAAAAGCTCATTAATTGCAAATGAATAATGATTCAAAATATTTTATATATCTTCTTCCAACTAGATAGATACAGATTATTTTAGAGGGTCAGATTAGATTTTATGCAAATAATTTAAACATTTTATATGCAAATAAAATATTAAAAAACCCATATAGTTAGTATTTGCATATTCACATAAAAAAGCAATCTGTCATTCTGTAAATTGAGGTACAAGTGAACTGAAGACAGAAAAAAATCAGTTTGATTTGGATTTTGCAAATTATTTTATTAATTTGGGTTTTTGATTTAATAATTTAGTGTTTTAAAATCATATAAGTATTTCTGACTTCTTTGTACCCTTTTGACTTTGAGATAAAAATAAAATTCCTCATATAACATTTGTTCCAATTAATTTTTTGTTATAATTACATTCTAATGTCAAACTGTGGTGTGAGCTTTATTTTACAGCTAGGAAAATGCTGAATATTCCTAAGACTGATGATTTGAGGGTGCAGATGTCAGATGTTAATGCTAAAAACTGGGACTGGATTCTTGAAACCAATTTAAAATCTACTTTTTTCTAGGAAAGTTCTATTGTTTCCTCACTACCAAATACTACCCAAACCAAATACTAGTTTCTCTAATTAAATCTTGTCTCTATCTACCTCCTGTGGCATCAGTGTAAACCTGTCCCCTCAAAATTGGATTCTGTCTGGCACTTAGGTATTTGATAAAAAATATTTCGAACTAGTGGCTAAGGTAAATCTGTAAGGCCAGGTTCAAATGCAGCCACACTGTCATTTTATTGGAACATTAGGACCAATATTTTTGTTCTTTGAGATAAAGCTAAGTCATGGCTCAACAAGCTACTATTTACTATTCAGCCCCATGTATCTATGTCCCTAAACTTAACCAGAGTTGTAGAAAGTTGAAATGTTATCTGCTGAATTCTAACAGCAAGATGGACAATAAAGCTGGATTTTTCAAATCCTAAAATAGTTCCTTTAAGGCCCGTGTAATTGAGATACACTACCAATATTGCTGAATTTCTTGAGCTAGCTATTGATCTCTCTAATATATGGAACCAAATTTAGGAGAATTTAGATTATTTTGTGTACACATATTTTTCTATTTGAAGTAAAAGAGGAAGAAAAGTAGTATTTGTTAGTTCATTGTATGTATTTTAGAGATTTTCACATTTTAGTTTTTTGATGTTACCAACAGCCCTTCAATGTAATCTATGCTGCTTGGCAGTATTGAATTAGAAGGTAGGCGGAATAAGTCCTCAGTTACAGGTACAGGGTTACTAGCAGAGCGATAACATCTGTTGGCTGACATATTTAACAAACAGATTCTGCATCAGTATAAAATTTTACTACAAAAGTAAATTTCTGCAAAGACGAGTATTCTGATACGGTGAGTGATATTTCTTTCCTGGAACAAATTTCCTGCTTGCTCTTTTCTGTAGGTGTTCAACTATAGATATTTCTGTGGTCTAATATTTAAGGCAATTGCTTCAACCATTTAATTATCTGGAATTCCTGTCTGGAAAGATGCGAGTAGGGTGAATATTTGGTTTGCATAAAGATGTTGCCCTGACTTGCACAGGTTGTTTCTGTAAGCAAAAATGTTATGACTAATCCCTTCAACGTGGAGCAGAGATGGAGATTTAAGTGCTGAGGTATAATTTTAGATAAAAGTAACTTGCAAAGTGGACAGTTTCTTCTTAGTATCCTGGGGTGGAAATATTGAAATCTGATGGGTGTGAGCAGTGCTGACTGCTGACATCTTAAGAGTTAAAACCCACTTCTGATTCATAAATGGTAAATCATCAAAATGCCCTCTCCTACTCACCCTAATAAAAGAAACAAATAAAAGAGATAATGTTATGACCCTCCATCCCAATTCTTCTATTAACCTGATCATTTAGAATCAATAGAGAGTGTCAACATTGAAATTCCATCTGTCTCCCCAGGCTTATGTCATCAGCTGTTGTTCCCAAGCCTACTTTACTTTGCCTGTAAAAAGTATAATGCAGATCTATGGTTACTTTTTAGATATTAATATGTATCTACTTATGTGTATAACAATAATATCTATACATATAATTGCAAAAAATGTCTCAATGAAAGGATAAGAAATTAAATTAGTAAATGAATCCGAAGTGTATTAGGAAGAGATACCGTGTTTCCCTGAGAATAAGACCAGATCTTATATTAATTTTTGCTCCAGAAGATGCATTAGGGCTTATGTTCAGGAGATGTCATCCTGAAAAATCATGCTAGGGCTGATTTTACGGTTAGGTCTTATTTTCAGGGAAGCACGGTAGTGCTGGTTAACATTTGATTTGGAAACGTTTTTACACCAAGAAATGTCTTTTCATGTGGTTCTATACAGACAGAGGAGGAAGTAGTCTCTAACCATTTTAAGTCCCCAAACATTAAAAAAAAATATTATTGAGGTAATTGACATACAACATTGTATTAGTTAGTCTTAGGTGTACAACATAATGATTTGATATGTGTCTGTATTGTGAAACGGTTACCACGATACAGACACATATCTGTAAAGTTACCACATTAAGTTTAGTTGACATCCATCACCATATAATTTTTCTTTTTCCTTCTGATTCCTTTCACAATTGACTTTCTTAGCTGTGATGTGTCAACACTGCAGTGTAATGTCTAACACATTGTTTTGTAGATGCTCTTTTTCCCAGAATCTGCTCATTTCAAATCAGTCAAAATTAATTGCTAATGGTTCTTCTATTTTAATTTTAAAAATACATATTTTGTATTCTACCACATGTGCTGGTCAAGTGCAGTCTTTTTTTTTAAACTAATGAGGACTTTGTATTTTCACCTGCTCAGGTAGGTTGTGTTCTTCCTGTACTTTACTTTAACGTTAGTTACATTACACTTGTCAGTGATCAGTCATTTTGCTATTAACCAAGATAACAGCTACCAGAAGCAGCTGTAGCTTCTTTAAACTTACTTCACATTATTTAGTAACTTTAAACATGTTTGGCAGTAGAGATAAATAAAAGTCCTTTTTGGTAGTTAACTTAGATGGCCCATCTAAAAGAGCAAAACAGTTACAAGCTATAAGCAGAACTGATTGCCATCATACACTGTTTAAGACGAACTTTTAAAATATCAGCGCTATTGAAGACAGCTGGCAAAAGGCATCAGACAAAACATCTTTCCATCTTTTAAAATATGACCTCCATGGGGTGCAGCTGTCTTGGTGAGCAAGGGGAAGGAAAGGCTTTTGCCGTTCCTACGCTAAGAGGCTGATGACAGTGAGATTGTTCTTCTCAGAGGAGGATTCAATGGTTCATCACTACGAGTGAGATACAAGTTTGCTGTATTTCCATGAACATGGAAAAGTATATTTTTAGGAGTCGGCCAACTATGACTAGTCAGCTGTCGGATTGTATTTAGATTTGGGGAAGGCTGTGAGAGGATTGAAACCACTTGTTTCTCTCTCTCTCTTTCTCCACTTGTCACTGCAATAAAGTTGGCTCTGGCTCCAGGGAGCCCTTGGTAAAGTACAATGCCCAGGGCTATGGGAGATGGAGGCCTCAATAACTGATATGAAAGGTCCTTAATTAAGCACTTAGCATTTCAAGGCAGTCATCACTGCTCGCCCACAGCCTGAGCTGGCAGTCCGTCACCGCCGATAGGCCACCTCCAAGACTAACGTGAGTTGAGTCAAGTCTTTTGTACTGGAGGCGAGCCGCCCTGAGGCACAGGCTGATCCGGTGACCCTCCCAGATACACTTTCTCTGCCGGAAGGAACAGGATATCGGATGTGACAACACTGCAGCCTGGGAAAGGATTGCCCCCTCCCCTTCGTCCACCCCACACCCTCCGAAAGATCAGGGATTTGAGGAGAAAGTTAGAATGACAGTGGCACTTTCTTGGCTCAGCAGATCAGTATGAATAGACCCGAACCAATGAATGAATAATGATGAATGTATTATGAAGCAAAATGGAAAAAAAAACCCCTCATTGCAAAATGTCAATTATTTTGCAATTACCCAGAGCCTTGAAAAAGTTAACTATGAAAGAAACATTCTCCCTTCCCCCCCAGCACCTAATTCTCTGGGCGTGAGAAACCAAAATAAACATAAATGTTTGCGGAAGTTTATCTTTATATTAAGGAGCTGGAGACTTGGCAGCATTAAAATGGAAAGGGTTAATGGAATGAACTATAGATTAAATTGTAAAGCAATCAAAGAAAACCAAACAGTTTATAGCAGACAACCATCTTCTGGTGTTTGGGTCTGTGTCAAGCCATGGATGTGGAAAATTAAAGCCATACTGAGAAAGGAAATGAACCATGTCTAATACATCCCCAGCAATAAAATGTTTTCACTAGGACTGTAAAACTGTGGCTTACATTAGGAAAAAGAAAATCAAACTATATGTCAATTCCACATCATGGGACATGAAGTGTCCACAAAAATTTATATTACTATTTAGAAGTGTTTCATTCTGGTGTTTTATTGTGATTGGATGCGCCCTCCTCAGTATCTTTTGACTGGTATGAAAATGATTTGAACTACTTTTTTTAGCATTTATTTTACATCTATTACCTGTTCTATTACTTTTTATTATTTTATTGTGCTTGTGTAGAGGATTTTGCACAGTTTTCATTATAATGTAACATTAAGTCAATTTATTTGTGTATTACATGCCGTATAATTGCACCTTTTTCTAGAACAATTTGGATTTCATTATCTAACAAATCAGCACTGTTACATTTCTAAAAGCTCTTGTTAGCAATCAAGTGCATTTTCAAAGTAGAACAACAGAGGTCAAGTTTGCACCAAAAAGATTCCTCAGTAATGCTGGAACTATTTGAACATCAGGTGAAGGTCATATTGAAAAGAGGGAAAGACTTGTTTCTTTGAGAAAATATTTAATTATTCACTATTGTACTGGTTAAGATCAATAAGGATCAATACTGCAAGAAAAGAAATCTTGTAGAACAAAAGGTTCTGACATGCAACAGATAAGAGTGAGATAGATCCTGGAATATAAAAATTAATACAGGAAAAATGTCAATTGTAACTATGTTTGGTTTATTATTATAAAGGCTATCAAGATAACATTTGGATGCTTAGTTTGCAAAGGCTGTAAATTGGAAAACTATCAGGCATGATGGAGTGTACATATGTTTTTACATAGCTATTTTCATAAACTGACCAATGCTTAACACAGAAGTGGCATAAGTGATTTCAGCAGTCACACAGGTAAAGTGCAAAACACTAAAAAACAAACAAAACTCCTGCAATCACTAAGAACTCGATTAAGTTGTCAATTCATTAACAGAACGTGGACTGATGTTTTATAGGCATCATTATATTTTATATTTTCAGTGAGTTAGAATGTAAAGATGGTAAGTTCTTTGAGACTACATTTTTTAGACTGCATACTTGGTATTTATCCCACATTATTCTGGGATGTTTGTTAATTCACATGAGTGTTTGCCTTTTTGTTCTTATTAGAGTCTCAGTGGCCTCAGGATCGTGACCATCTAACACTTATACAGTAGCCCTTCCCCACTTTATCTGTGGTTTCAGTTACCTGTGGTCAACCATTGTTCAAAAATAGTAAGTGGAAAATTCCAGAAATAAAATAATTCATAAGTTTTACATTGTATGCCATTCTGAGTAGCATGATAAAATATTTTGCTGCCCTGCTCCATCCCACCCAGGACATGAATTGTCCATGCATCCAGCGTTTCCATGCTGTACGTATAGTACGAAGACTTATTTTGAGAGAGACCACATTCACATAACTTTTATTACAGTATATTGTTATAATTGTTCTATTTTACTAACTGTGCCCTCTAACTGTGCCTAATTTAAAGTTAGGCTTTATCATAGATAGGTATATGGGTATAAGAGAAAAAAATAGTATATAAAGAGTTCAGTACTAGTATTTACGGTTTTAGGTACCCACTGAGGGACTTGGAACATGTCCCCTGCAGATAATGGGGGATTATTATATATCTTCACAGCCCTGTAACCCAGCATACATAGTAGTAGTATTGACTTTTTACTACTAACAATAGTAAACATCAAAAAATAGTCCGTTGATTAACAATAAGTCAGTTATTTTATTTAGCTTCCAAGAGATGGGTTCCCAACACTTTTTATTTTCCTTAAGGATATACTCGTATGGTATATGGGAACTTTAGAAATCTGGAGACAATTCAATTTTCACTTGTTAGGATAAATATCACGTTCTCTTTTGATGAATTTGGTGATGTATTGACCAAATGTTTACCAAATAAAGGTGTTCTGATTTCTAAGTGCTCATTATAAAAAATTGACTATATTTGAGCTGGTAGTTTTACCTGTTACTGAAATTTCACCCCAAAATTGTTGAAAATTGTTAAGTCATATCTCTTGATGTGGGGTTTTATACCCTCATCCATACGAAAACTGCTGGGAATGTGGGAGAGGATGTTTTAGCAAAAAATTTAGCACTTTTTTTTGGTATATGAATATCATTTCATTAAGTGTTGGCCTCTTTTACAAAGTTGTTATATTCACAAATAGCTTCTTTTAATAGCATTTCTGGGATGTCCTGCCTTGTCACTCTCATACGTAGCAACTTAACTTGTTGGAACAAACAACAAACAACAACAATAACAAAATGCATCCATGCATTCAATGGCTGAAGTAAACTTGAATGAAGTCTTCACCTTAATATTTTCTTTTGTCTGTTTTTGTTTCTTCAATTTTCTCTTTCTATAGTTTCTGCTTAGAGTTAAACTTTTTATAATTTTGCAGTTTATTTCTACCCTTGGATTTAAGATATGCATGAGTGATACAAATGTTAATCTACTTATTGGCTTCTACTTTATTTAGCTCTTCATTACTTCTGTCAAACTGCCCAGGTTGGCAGCAAATAACATTCATGCTAATAGCCATGTATTTCTGCTTTCGCCAGTTGAGTTGGATGGTTACCAAAGTTAGTCCTATTTTTCCCCCAAATTTATACCTTTCATTGTAATTATATAGTGTAAGTATTATATCAACCAATAAGATACATGCCAAACAGTTGTTTCTATGAAAACTATTGAACACTTTAAGAACACTTGATGAAATTAATTATAATAAATAATTTCCAACCTTCTCGTAAATAAGGTAGAAAAAAAATAAATATTTTCAACTTTGTACATATTGCTTTACAGATCTCAAGCCACTCAATTCTAAAGAAATTCAAACTAAAAATAACAGACAATATTTCATGGGCATAATTTTGCTTTAAAACTTAGAACTCATATCAGAAAATCTGTACTCAAAAGATATTGGCCTACTTCAAAAGATTAATAGATGAACAAATGGATATTAATATACTAAGTTAAAATAAATTTTTAATGAATGTATATATCATTTTTATGATTCCACTGATAAAAGTGGTAGTTGAGGTTAGGGATTCATAGGAATGATATTGATACCACAAATCAATTTAAATACATCTCTCAATAGAAACACAATTATCTAGATTTACGTGCACCATCCAAATATATAACCAAGCAAAGCAAAATATAATTGTTCATAGAAAAAGTAAACTAACATTTATATCTTTCACATTGAGAAATGAATAGACATTATTTTAATTTCCTAGTTAAATTAAGAAATAATTAAATACAATTTTTGAAAGTTAAAAAGTATGCTAAAAAAACAAATGAAAAACAAAAGACTAAAGACTAAAGAATAATAATAAAAGTATGATAAAAAATAATCATATAAAGTGTAATGAATTTACATGTTCCATATTATTAATATATGGCAGATAAATATTTGAAATTATTTTCTGGTGTTTTAGGAAGAATTGAATGTACAATGATAATAGTAGTAAATACTAACATACCTCTTCTTAATTTATTGAAAATTCCAGAACACAAATTGTAAGTAGTGACCTAGACATTTAAAATGAGTTAATTAGTAAAGTTAATATCATTAATATGCGTATTAAAATTCTGTATCTTGCAGAGAACATAACTTTTTTGTATGCTCATGAAATATTTTTTAAAAAGTGATTATATATTAAGCCCCAAAGGGAACCTTAATAAAAGCAGAAATGTTTCAAATCACAATTATCTGTATATAATAAAAGTAGATACAAATATCCAATTTGGAAACAACTGAAAATCTCTCAACCATTTGGAAGCCCCCACCTTTGTTCACTCAACCATTCTAAGCAATCTTTTGTCAAACTTTAGTTTATCTAGGACAGTTTTCCTCAATGTATTCAAGGAACAGTTTATTTGAATAAATGTAGGAGTGTTTGTTAAAAATGAATATTTTTGTTACCTAATGTAGCCATTCTAAACATAGCTTTTTTTTAGGGTGGTGCCTGAAAATCTGGGTTAGCCATCTAGGTTATTTTTGACCAATAGTGATCTAAAAAATTAGTTATAATTAAGTCTAAACTGCATGTTTCGAAAGGAAAACCAGAAGCTTCAGTTTGAAGATGGGACATAGAACATGTTTATTTCTGCTCCTTTAAAGACCTCTCTAAAATGCTATAAAAGGAATAAATTCATATCAATCCATAGAAGTAGATAATAGTAGATAAACATAGACAATAGGAGATAAAAGTTGAAGAACAAGAGAGTGTGCTTCAGGCATCAAGAGATCTCAGCAATTCTGGAAGATGAAAAGCAGAGGCAAGCATGATAATTCATGTAGTAGGACAAAGAAAGACACAACTTTGATATTCATAAATGGGAATATGGACAAGGGAGCCAATTTGCCTCTTAGAACCTTACAGGGGCTTAGATCTAGGGGAAACCAGAGTACAAAGTGACAAATGTGAAGAAAGACAGGAGGACTTGTTGACAATTTATGTATGGGATAGCCGACTCACAGCCCGTCTCTCACCCGAAATACATGCCAATACAATCATATGTCTATTCTCTCCAGCCCCCAAACATTACACGCAGGAGACTGTAGGTTTCTTCTGGGGAGAAAGTGAGCAGCCTCAGAGAAAGAACTTCACCTTTTGCGTGTTTGTGCTTCCTTAGCAATTGGCTGGCATTTTGATGCTCCTAATACCAAGTGCAAAAGTAATAATTCAGGAACACCAGCTCTTAATCAGCTGCTTAGTGTATTGGAATTATGGCTCTTCAACCAAGGATTATCAAACATTTGAGGAAATTCTTCAACATGAAAGAGGAAGATGGAGGAAACAATGATATTAGAGTAGAAGACATAATGAAGTTCTAATAAAAGACATCTGTAAAAGCATTGAATCAGGACTTTAAAAAAAAAAAAAGACCAAAACATTGTGACAAAGAAGAAAAAATCAAAGAACATTTCCTGAAATAAAAAATTCAGCACACAAGTGGTACTATACGGTAGAAGAAATCTGCTAGTAAGTAGAGCAAAATGACAGCAAAACAGAAAATGGGAGAAAAAACAAGTGACATAAAGGATTATTTTGGAAGTTCAATACCTGAAAAATAGGAATTCCCAAAAGAGGGAAGAGAGAAACTGAAGGAAAGAAATTATCAAAGGAATGATCGGAGAAAATTACTCAGACCTGAAGGTCTGAGGCCCTAGATGTGTGCTGTCCAGTAAGGTAACCACTTGCTGCAAACAGTCACATGCAAATACCCCAAATAATCTCAGAATATGTTATCAATAAAGCAACAAGAGTCACACAGACACTGCTTTTAGGAAGTTACGTTAATGAAAGAAAATCTTTGAAGTTCTAAGGAAATTTATTTTTAACATTAAAATCTAAGATCAGACAAACATTGTATCAGACCATTTATAAGATATTTTATGATCCCAAATAGTCAGAACATTTACTTCTCCTGTACTCTGTTATAGGTAGCTACTTGTGAATGTATTGCAGTGACATCTAGGAGAAAACCAAGAAGTATATGGAAGACAGAAACATGTGGATTCAGCCCAGAGCATCAGTTAAGCAAAGTTGCAAGGTACTTTTTCCCCATAATATCTTAATGTAAATTTTATGAAAAATTCATATATTACTGTTCACATGATGTTGATTCTATTTCTTGCCAACTGGATTGTGATATTAGAAGCAACTTGCTGTCATTCTGCCTTGGGTTACATTGCAAAGCATCCCTTATAGAACCAGGCCTAAATTGCTTTGCTTTCATTTGGATGCTTTCCCCACTATTAGGTCAGGAGGTAGAAAAGTTTACCCTAATATATATCCTACTAGATCTGTGCAGACAGATGTCCATAAAGTTATTTACTGAAAAATTGTTATACGTTGTCTGTGGGTGTTGGGACTTTGGGAGAATTTATTTTTCTCTTCGTACCACGCTATGTTTCCTGGATTCTTTTTTGCACATGTATATCCTTTGTAAGCAGGACTGTAAACTATAAATTCACAGGGAATAGTAGAAGATTGGAAATAACACAAATGACCATAAATGGGGGAACAGGTTTAATAAATTATGGTATATCTGCTCAATAAAATACTATATAGCCATAAAAATGAGGAAGATCTTTACCTACTGATACTCTGTTAAGGTAGAAAAAAAAAAAAGAAGATGACCCTTTCAGTACTATGTAGAATAAAATACCATTTGTGTAAAAAATATGAAGGAAACTATGGATTTGTTTATGCACAAATATCTGTGATAGGATGCCTAAAAACAGATCACAGTGGTGTCTAAGGACTCTGGATGATTTGGGGGGTAGGTGTACGTAGGAGAATTTTCATTGTATGTCCTATAACTTCTGAATTTTGAACTATCTGCTTGTATTACTTATTAAAAATAATATTTTAAAAACTATCTGAGCATATCCTGCAATGCTCAAAATGCCTTTCTCCCAATTTTCAGACTAGAAAAATCATCAGACTCTGTTAAAGGGCTAAAGATTTTTTTGATTACTCCCTATAGCTTTCAGAAGGCGAAGGTAGCATTGCCCCTCTATTCTGCCACAAAGCCCTGTGTATGGATTTACTGTAGTCCTTAGAATATTACATAACACCCTTTCAATTTATCCTCTCAAAGAACAGCATTTTCATCTATCCAAGTCAGCCTCGCCTATGAAGTTGTCCTTAATTTATTCAGCTCTCTTATCCTTTGTATTTCATCTGTTACCAAGTGTTATGAATTTGACTTTTTAAGTTGAATCTTTCTTTTATCATTTCTACTACCAAACAGTCCAAATAACTCATCAATTATTACCTGTATTGCTGCAATTATTTCTTAACTGTTCTTGCCACTTCGAAGTCGGTACTTACAGTGTGATCTTTCTAAAATAGAAGTCACATCACCTTCCTGTTGAAACATTGCTTGCTCCTCTAGAAAACAGAAACTGAAGCAAGCCTTTAAGTAATAATCCTTGTGAGAGGGGCAAACCTAGAGTGGAAGAGGGAGCAAAAGGGGACGTGAAGAGAAGACATGAAGCATCAAAATGATACATTACAAAATGATCAGCTAATTGTTCATGGTTGGTTTACCGGGAGAGAGAAAAAAGGGGAAATTTTAATTGCTCAGCTTTCCTGTCTCCCAATGTTCAAAATTTATTCCACGAAAAGCCAATTCTCCTGAAACCTAATGGGTGTTTTCATTCAGAAACTTTGTGGTCACTACAGTTGCCAGATTTCATGCCCTGCAATGTGTTATTTTCATCGAAGTCAGTAAGTAGCAGAAAGTGCTGTAAACTGATCATGCGACACTCCCAGGACAAGTGACCAGTCCATCCTTGATGGAGGAGACCCTGTCCACCTTCAAATGGAAGGGGTTACAAGATATGTGTGTCCGATACAGCTGTCAAATTAAAATCTTTGAATGGTTCCCATATTTTTAAAATCATAGTATTCAAGTTCCTCAGCAGGCCTCATCTCAGGACGACCTTGTCTCCTTCTGTTTCACCCTTTTTTCTAGCCATGCTGAGCTTCTTGCACCTCTCATATGCTGTGCTCGCTCAGGTTTCTGGTCTAATCACATTTTCTTTTTTGCTACTCTATTATCCCCCTTTTTGGGTGGCTGACTCTAAATCATCCTTCAAAATTAAATTTGGTTGTTAGTTACTTCACAAAGCTTTTCTTAAACTCACCAGTTTCTGTTTAAGAGATGATCCAACATGCTTCATTAACCTTTTGTATTCACTTTGATTGTGGCGTTCATAATGATTTTCCCCATTAGAAGATGAGTCCCTCAAAAACAAACTATTTTCTCTTACCATTGTATTCCTTGTGTCAATGTGGGGCTGGATCTTTTTGTCAATCCTCTCTCTGTGCATGGACCAGAAGCCTGCTCAGGTTTGGTCATGTGGGGTGGGATTTATTGCAAGGATACAAGATGTTCACAGATATTGGAAATGAAACATACCCAGCCCTTACAGGAAATGGAGTTGGAAAGGAAACCTCTCTCTCTCTCTCTCTCTCTCTTTCTCTCTCTCAGTGAATTACTTTTCATCTCTTACTGATTTCCAAGTGACATATGAGCATGATCTAATGTTTGCTATCTCTCTCCCTTTTTTCAGACAAAGAATAGGAATAGAGGTATGTTGTTGTTGTTTTACCAAAGCCCTTCCCTTTAGTACTAATAGTAATAGTAATAATAATAATAATAATAATAATAATAGAACTGGTTGTGTACTGGTTGTCTCTAACATGGGTGTGCATACTTAGTTCTATCAGTTGTGGCCGAGTGTAGTGACGTCCCACTATAAAAATGCAGCTTCCTGGGACTCCTCCTGAAAGAGGGGCAATGGGCAAGAGAAGATACCATGGGACAATATGTATCCTGAGACATGTGTACTACTTAGGCACATAGACCCGCTGACTCCCCTGTCTTGCACCCTCTAAAGTCTCCTTTGACAAGTTGAAGGACACTAGTAAGATGGGTGATATGTGCGGATGAACAGAGTTAGTTTGTTTATTTCTGTTCTGTTGCCAGCATGCCTGAGTTTGAATCTCAGCTGTACTACTCATTAGCTGTGTGATCTTTGGAAAATTACCTAACTCCTTTGAGCTTCACTTTTCTCCTTTCTAAAATGAAGAACAATAAAACTATCTACTGGATTGTTTTGAGGATCAAATTAGTTAACCAATATAAAAGGTTTAAAAAAGTGCCTGATGGATAATAATTTCTAAATGGAATTTAGCTAGTATCACTGATTATCTATTTTTGATATTGTTATTAGGGTTGGGATGACACCATTGGGAGAAACAACAGGACTGAACCGTGTGTGGTCTTGCGAGCTTTATATTTGGGGAAAGAGAGGAATTTGGACTGGTTTTACCTGCATACTTAATTTGCATGCTGTTTTCTTTATTTTAATGTCATGGCATGAGGAAGAATTTCCATAATTGGGGCACCAGGAGCACCATGTTCTCAATCTGTTTTTAGTCACATTTCTGCCTCAATAAGTCAGACTCCAGCTCCTCCGTGCCCTGCTCCATTTTTGTGATTTCAAGAATGTAGAATCTTCAGAGTTTTCTCTACCTTATTTCACTTGTGTCTTCATGTAACTTATACATTATAGTAATATATAGCGTATGTAATATTTTATTAAAATGATGATTTCCAAAATATAACTCATATTTATGTATTTATTTATTATTCATCTTTTATTTTTCCTCCTCTAGTGTTATGGAATTAATTAATTAAAAATAAAAATTCTATATATTTAAGATATACAACATGATGATCTGATATACACATACATAGTGAAATGGTTACTATAGTCAAGTTAATTAACATATCATCTCACATAGTGACCATTTTTTTGTGTGTGTTGAGATAATCCTGAAATCTACTTTCTTAGTATATTTCCAATATTCAGTATAGTATTATGAACTATAGTCACCATGTTGTACAACAGTTCTCTAGACTTGTTCATATTACATAACTGCAACTTTGTACCCTTGATCAACATCTCCCCATTTCTCACCCACCCTCCCTGCTGCCAGACCCTGGCAATAACAATTCTACTCTTTGCTTCTATGAGTTCAAACTTTTTTTTTTTTTTTTTTTTTTTTTTTTTTTTTTTTAGGTTCTACATATAAGGGACATCATACAGTGTTTGTCTTTCTCTGTCTCACTTATCTTGTTCCCTCCAGGTCCATCTCAGTTGTCACAAATGGTAGGATTTCCTTCTTTTTCATGGCTGAAAAATATTCCATTGTATGCATGTACCACATCTTCTTTACTTATTCATTCATTGATGGAGACTTAGGTTGTTTCCATATCTTGGCAATTATAAATAATACTACAATGAACATGGGAGTTCAGATATCTCTTTGAGATACCGATTTCATTTCCTTTGGATATATATCCAGAGAGGGATTGCTGGATCATATGGTAGTTCTATTTTTAATTTTTTGAGGAATCTCCATGTTGTTTTCCATAATTTTCATTCCCACCAACAGTGTACAAGGATATGGAGTTCCTTTTTGAGCAATATTACTCATTGTGATATTTAGCTGACACTTACAGAATGAATTAATTTTGGATTTCCCATCATGCTTCTCCTCTCCCTGCTCTAGCTACATTAAACTTCTTGCATCTCTCAAATCATCATGTTTTTCCATACCTTGCACATTTTGTTTCCTCCTTCTGGAATGCCATATTCCAATCCACTTTCTGTCTGGCCATCTCATGTTTATTCTTTTAAACTAGTATCCAATGTCATTTCCCTGGGAATATTAAGTCACTCTTAAAAGGTGATTTTTATAATGAATGTGGTGATTTTGAATCATAGCAAATGATCAAGGTCATTTGTGAGGTATACTGCTTCAAGTATTGTATTAAAATACTGAAGTTTGTATATGGCTTATTTTTTAAGAATAAATAAGAATGGAGTCAAGATTTTCACCATAATTTCACTCTTCCTCATTTGTATTTTCATATATTGCCTTAAAAGGGAGAGAAAGACTTGGGGCCATTTATATATTTGCTGTAGTCATGGTGAGGAGGTTAGTTATAACATCTTAAGAATTCTATAGTTTGGGGGCTTGTAAGTTATTTTAGTGTTAGACCTCACCAGAAAAATGGTTTCTGTGAAATTCTATTATAATCATGGGAGCATGTGGTAAATATGAACAAACTCTACCATGTATGTCATGGTGGAACTAAGGTTGAGAACCTCTGAAGTAACTTATTAATGACCAGATGACGCTATCACTCTGGATGGGATGGGAGGTCCTGGAGTGAATGGACTGGATGAGATTGTTTGAATGGATTGAATGAGTGGCCTTCATATGGCCACTTATTTACTCTCCGTGCCAAACCCAGCACCAGAGAATATGAATTGTTATTGATTAGTTCTGAGAGAAACCTCTTCTTTTTCCATTTCAGTTTGTGTAAGTTACTAAGTGTCAAGGTAAATCAGTCATCTTCTCTAGGGAATTATCATGTCTGCATGATGAGGGTGTAGCCTTAAGACTATTGACAAGTGACAGGGGCTGCCTGTTCCTTCTATAGGAAAGTCTCATTTCAGCTTTGGTATCTGACATCCTTACCCAGGATTATAGTGAAATAAGATTTTCCTCTCATGGAATAATCTACCAAATTTATTCTTATAGAACAGCACATAACTTCTTTAAAAATATAATTTATTACTTTTTGATTGTAAAGTAATATATACTTACTGTAAAAAATATAGAAACATACTACAAAAAAAGATGCAAACAAAATTTTCTGTAACTCCACAATCCACAATTTATCTTTTATTTTAGTGTATTGATTTATTTCTTTTCAATATTTTTGCTCTGTCTGTATAGACTTCCTTTTTTATATAACTAGGATTTACATTGCAGTGTGAAAGTGAAAACTGATTCTGCTGACAACCAGGTAAAATAGAAACCTTGGTAAAAATCAAATGAGATTTTTACAAAGGACTTAAATGTTTTGCACAAGATACTGATGTGCATAACTAGACAAAGACAACGGCACACTGTTATATAAAAAAAAAAAGACAACCATTCCTGTTTTGAGTAACACTGCTTCCTCACCCGTGACAAATTTAGCCACACTTTAGTCTTCCCGCTTCCTGGATAAAAATTACAGGGAAGATATCTGATAACCAAATTGTTTACACTATTTGACAGCATCCAATCCACAATGGCCATGGCTTCTGTCATTCTTCCTTAAAATCATCTAGCACCAGCTCAAATTCAATCAACAGCCCCTCTCACCTCCTCAGTACTGAGATGCTCATACTTTTTTTCTGCAGTGCGTTCTCCCAAGCTAAATAAACCTAACCTTGTGCATTCCTGGTGGTGTTTCGTTGATGGGTTTCAGTAGCCCAGAGTTTTATGTCATGAATATTTCTGCTTGTCACCAGGAATTCTGGGAAACCACTGTCTTAATGCCTATGTAGTATCCTACTGCATGATTCTGCCATTGTCAGAAATATGGCTTTTTAAATTTGTTTGTTTAATCTTTTTTTCTATCACAAATGATGTATTAATATATAAATATTTTCTTGAATTCTTACTTTTTTACATAGGATAGATATATTGATGTGTATTTACTGTAATGGAAGGTAGAGATACTATTATGGTATTCTATGTATATTAAGATGGTCTTAAAACTAATATTATACTTTAGATATTGACCAATCATGTTTGAGTACTCACTTCATTGCATGTTCACCAGCACTGTGGGTTATATTTAACAAATCTTTGTCAGTTTTTTAGGAAACAAATAATGTCTTATTGGTCTACAAATATGCATTCCTCTGACTAACCAATAGATCCCAAATTTCATGGCTATCTAGTACAAAAAGGTCAAATTTACAGCAATACTTCAAGTATTAATAATCGATTGGCAGGAACTTTAGTTTTTTTAATCTGGATTTAGCTCCTAATTTTATCCCCTCAAATCCTGGTGACAATAATAATGAGTTTAAAATTATTGAGTCCTTATCATATACCAGTCACTTTTCAAAGCATTTCACATGTAAGTATTCATTTAATCCTCACAATTCTCTAATTTATGAGTTAGATAAGATAAGTATCTTAATTTTTTCATAAGAGGAAACCGAGGCATAGAGAAGAAAAAGAACTTGCCTAAGTTTCTGTTGTTAGCAAGAAGTGGAGCTGGGATGTGACCTCAGGCTGTAGGGGGAGGACGAAATCTTCTAATAGATATACAGAGCTGCTGACTGCAGACGTGCAGGTTTTATAATGGCCTTCACTGTCTGCTCTGACAGTACTTCATTTTCCTAAACAAGTCCTCCTCTTGCCCCTGCCTGGACTGTTGCCAACTCTCTCTGACCTGCTCAACTTGGAGTGTATCTTCTCTCTGGATAGCAGAAAAGCTGCATCTGCTTCTCTTTATTAGCTCTACTGGGACACAGTATATTCCTTTGTATAACAGCCCTCTTTACTGGAGTATTCAAGCACTCCCCAGGGTGTGGGAATGACCCAGAGGCTGTGAGGGCACAGTCTGTTCTTGCAAATGGCTCCTTCTAACTTCCAGACCCTGCAACTGGTTCCTTCCTTTCTTCTCTGGGGATCTGTTCCAGTCATTATCACTGCATTACAAATCACTCCCAAACATAGTGGCTTGAAACAACAACAGTTGTTTATGATGGTTACTGTGGGTCAAGAAATCAAGAATGGTAATTCTATTCTTAATTTTTTGAGGAACTTCTACACTGCCTCCCATAGAGGCTGCACCAATCTGCATTACCATGGACCCAGCAATCCCTCTCCTGGGTATCTACCCAAAAAAATCTGAAAACATTTATCCATAAAGATACATGTGCTCCTATGTTGATTGCAGCTTTATTTATGGTGTCTAAGACATGGAAACAACCAAAGTGTCCTTTGATAGATGATTGGATAAAGAACATGTGGTATATACACACAATGGAATACTATCCGTAAGAAAAGATGAAATAGTACCATTTGCAACAACATAGATGGATTTTGAGATTATTATGCTAAGCAAAATAAGTCAGACAGAAAAAGTAGAGAACAGTATGATTTCACTGACATGTGGGATAGAAAATGAAAAACAACACAGGAACGAGACAAAAAATGAAGAAACAGAAACTCATAGACACAGACAATAGTTTAGTGGTTACCAGAGGGTAAGGGGGTAGGGAGATGGTAGATGAGAGGAAAGAGAGTCAAATATATGGTGATGGAAAGAGAACTGACTCTGGGTGGTGAGCACACAATGTGATATGTAGATGATGTATTACAGAGCTGTACACCTGAAATCTATGTAACTTTATGAACAATTGTCACCCCAATAAACTTCAACAACAAAAAAGAAATCAAGAATGGCCTAGTTAGGCATTTCTGGCTCAGGGTCTGTCATGAGGTTGCAGTACCTAAGGTAAGTGGGTGGTTCATATCAAAGGCTGCTTCATTCACATTTTTAGTGCACAGGCTGAAACCACTGAACAGCTGGAGGCTGGAGCTGCTAGGACTCCATGGGTCTCTCCTTCATGTGGTCTCCACATGAGGTCTCCCTGGCATGGTGGCTTCAAGATAGTTGGACTTCGTACAAGATGGCTTAGGGCTCCAAGGGCACATATGAAGAGAGAGTGTTGTGGGGTGGGGAGAAAGGAAGGAGAGAGGAAAAGAGAGAGAAAGGAGGAGAGGGAAGGGAGGGAGGGAAGTGGGAAGAGGAAGAGAGAGTGAGGGAAATGGAGGAAGAGGGAGAGGAGAAAGAGGGAAGAAGAGAGGGAGAGAAGCTGAAGTTGAGTCACCTAAATTCAGAAGTCAGGCAGAGTCTCTCCCACCACATTCTGTTTGTTGGACGTGAGTCGCTAATGTCAGCACGTGTAGACTATGTTTCAAAACTACCACTGGCTCTTGTTTTCTCCTCAGTTCCACCTCCTTTGGGCAAATACAACCAATCAGACTGCTTTGTGCAGTGTGAACCTCAGATGTGGGTTCAATTTGCTCCACAGATATCCTGACTCCCATATAAGTCAGACTTGAAACTGGACTTTTCTTTTTGTCATTCTGAACATTACCTGAGAATTAGAAGTTTCTTGATGCTCATCTGCCACAACTGCAAGGAAGTCGTGTTGTATAACTTTCCACATGATTCTTACAGTCTCACCCGACTCTGCCGAAACAGTGTTGTATCACACAGCTTGGAGAATTTTTAAGTTATATATATTACTCATTTCAAGATCTTCTTAATGTTGCCCTTTCATATCATTTGCCACTTTTAAAAATTGGGACTCAACATTTTTTACTGATTTGTAAGACCTTTTATATATTAATTACCTTTGATTATTTGTTGTAAATACATTTTTATTATTGTCATTTGGTTCTTTATTTTGTTCATTTAAAATTTAAAAAAATTCTTAATTGAAGCATAAGAACCATGCAGTAAATTGCTTAGTTCAATGTTAAACCATTTCTAACCCCCAGAAATCTGCCTTTCGCCCACTTCTAAATAATACTCCCAAAAGTTAACCATTATTCTCACTTTCATCATGATAAATCTGTTTTGCCTTTTTCTTAACTTCATGTATATTGAATCACACATTGCACACTTTTTCTGGCTTCTTTTGCTCAACCTTATGTGAGATATTCATTTATGTTGTTGTGTGTAGTGGTAGTCTGCTTTTTTTTTATTGTTATGTAGTGTTACATTGTATGAGTATTCCATAATATAGTTACCTGTTTTCTTGTTGATGGGCATTTATGTTGTTTCCAGTTTTTGGCTATAAGCAATCTGTATATATCTTGTTGTACTTATGCACTCAGTTCTCTCAGGTATGCCCCTATGAATGGAAATGCTGAGTGATAGAGTAGATGAATGATTAGGTTTAGTATAGACTGCCAAAAAGTTTTCCAAAGGAATTCCAGTACCAATTTACATGCTCACTACCAACTCATGAGAGCTCTAGTTTCTTCATTTACAGAACAGTAGGTATCAGTCTTAATAATGTTGGTCAGTTGAATAGTTTTTAAAATATTAACCCGTCAAATGTACATGTAGTCCTTCCTTACTGTAGTTTTAATTTTCATTTCCCTGATGATTAAAGATGTTGACTTTTTAAAAATATATTAATTGGCCAGTTGGCTATTACTTCTTAGAAAACGCATATTCAAGTTTTCTTGCCATATATATATTTTTCTTTTATTTACATATTTCTTATTTTTCAATTGTATTTTTCAATTACAGTTGACATGTATTATATTAGTTTTAGGTATACAACATAGTGATTAGATATTTATATAACTTATGAAGTGATCACCCCATTAATCTAGTACCCATGTGACATGATATGTACTTATTACAGTATTATAGCTTAAGCTATACTTTACACCCTGATGACTATTTTGTAACTACCAACTTGTAACATATATTTTTTTTTCTATAAGCTTAATTTTTTTAGAAGTTTTTTATTTATGAAAAAATTGCTAAGATAGTACAGGGAGTTCCCATATACTCCACACCCACATTTCCTTATTATCAACATATTACATCAATACAGTACATTTCTTACAATTAATGAACCAACGCTGATAGATTATTATTAACTAAAGTCCATAATTCATTCAAATTTCTTTAGTTTTTACTTAATGTCTTTTTGTTGTTGTTTTTCCAGGCTCCCATCCAGGATGCCGCATTACATTTAATTATCATTTTTTCTTAGACTCCTATTGGCTATAAAAGTTTCTTAGACTTTCCTTGTTTTTGACGACTTTGATAGCTTTGAGACATACTGGTAAAGTATTTTGTAGAATGTCCTTCACTTGGGATTTGTCTAATGTTTTTCTCATGATTAGATTGGGACTATGTGTTTTGGGAAGAAAGACCACAGAAGGCAAGTGCCATGTTCATCATATGTGGTGTGAGTTATCATTTGTGGTGTTGTCCTTAATCACCTGGCTGAGGCAGCATTTGCCAAATTTCTCTACTATGAAATTGTTCTTTTTTGCCCCTCCGTTTCCATACTACATGCATCTGAAGGAAGTCACTATGTGCAGTGCCCCCTAAGGAATAGAGTTATACCTGTTATATTTTAAATTAATGTGTCTGTCACTTTTATTGCTATTGTATTATTTTAAAAATATATATATTAGATATAGTTTTTGGGTTCCATATATGCATTATATAGATTGCAAATATCTTCTGCCAGGTTCAATGTTTTCATTTTTTAACAAGTTTTGAAATTAAGAAGTTCTTAATTTTAATGAGCTCGAATTTATCACTTTGTTCTTTTATGGTTTGTAATGTTTGTGTTCTATTTAAGAAGTCATTCTTGACTCCAAAATTATGAAGATATTTCTCTGTATTTCATTCTAAAAGTTTTATTGTTTTACCCACCAAATTTAGATCTATAATCCATCTGTTACTGATTTTGGTATGTGCTGTGAGGTAGGGGTTAAGTTTCATTCATTCTACCATATGGATATCTAACGAACAATGCACCATTTATTTAAAAAGATCATTTCATCACCATTGCTTTTTGTGACACAATGTTAGCGTTTTTGAATCGATAACACATTAATGGGATTAAAAATCAAAACAATATTAAATGTTATATGTTGAGAAGTGTTGCTCCCACACAGTAGCTGTCATTTCTTTTCATGCCATCATAGGTGACAGCTCTTTATCAGTCTCCAAGTTTCTTTATGGAAATAAAACAAATACAGATATTTTATTATGCCCTCCTCCCTTACAAATATGCTATTCTATACCTTGGTGGTTTTCCTTGAACAATTTAGAAGCAATAATTAAGGAACATTATAATGGAAAACTTCAAACAGGCTCAAAATTAGAGAGCAATGAACACCCAAGTGCCCATCACCCAACCACAACAGTTTAATTAATGGCTACTCTTGTTTCATTTAACTTTCTGTCTACTACATTCATCTCCCAAAACTGTTAGATTATTATGAAATCAATCTCAGATATCATGTAACTTAATCCATAACTACTTCCTTATTCATTTCTAAATGGAAAATATTATTTGAAAACACATAAACCCAATATCTAGTAGCTATTATTTTATAGAGAGGGAAACTGAGGGGCAATGAGATTAGAATGATTTGCACAAGGTTTTGCAACTAGCTGCTGCTAAGCTCTGACTAGGATACGCATCATATAATAAATCAAGTACTCATTTTACTGCACCAGTCTGCCTCTTCTTTTGTTGTTAGGTTAATTTTGCAGTAAAAGTTAGACTGGGACAAATAAAAGCCATTACTCTCTTTTCACTTATGGGTAATGGAGGTGCCTTCTTTAAATATCCTTGTACCAGATGGACTCTTTATACAAACTGGATACTAAGCTATATGAACAGAGAAGTGTAGACAAATGCCAAAGCATGTGGCCTAAAGTGGGTCCTGTCATTGGCTAGGATAATGTCATCCCCTTTCCTAGGACTGAATGCAGTTCAGCGTTGTAGGCCATTATAGCAAGTGCTCACTTCTACGTCATTCTTTGGAATTTAGGATTGCCCATGTTTTTGAAGATCTTTATACAAACCATTCTCTTTTTACAAATTCATGGTTTAACTTCTATCGTGTCCTTTGCTTGGACTGACATTGTAACCCTTTGTCCTCCTACAAACTCATCCTTTAAGGTTCATCTCAGGCATCATCTGCATAAGGAAACCAGCCCTGTATACAATGGTCCAGTTTGTACTGTATACTCTTCTTTTATATGATCTTAGCATCTTGGCATATTTTTATTATTAAGATTGTCAACTTAACAAAAATAAAAATTCTATTTATTTTCTGGTTTTAGCCTCTCACTCATTTATCTGCAAGACCCACTGAAGGAAATGGAGGTGATAAAGTAAAAGTAGGAAATCTAAAAAGGGTGAACAATGCAAATACAGAGGCACGGTCCTGGAGAGAAGCATATTCATGTGTGTATGCATGCATTTCCTGATGAAGTTGAGATTTAGGAATCCACACTTGCACCTATATGTTTTCTCTCCACTGAGAAAAATGGAAGCTGACATCTCAGGGCAATTCTTTGTCAGAAATATACATCTGCATGAAGAGAAGAGAGTTAAAAATTTAATCTGCAAAGCTATTTAGAGAGTGGATAGGCCTTGACAGGCCTCCCAAATGTATTACAAGAACAAGAAGAGTGGAGTTATGAAAAAAAAAAGCTGTTGCAGCAAACAGAATGAAGCTAAGCTTTCTTGACAGAATCAGTTTGCCAAATGACTTTAAAATCACACTGTCTTGTCCTTTTCTCTTCTTAAATATACTCTAATTTAAATGTCTAAGGAAACTTTTAGGATTTATATGGTGCCTTTAAAGAACTCTAAAGATACAACAATAACATATATAGTGTTATTTGGGAAAAGAGTGTGTGAAACAAAATTAAAACCTGTCAAACCACTAACCAGTCACAAAATGTAACGAGGATTCTGGGGACATCTATGATAATCTGATCATTTTCCAACTATCACCTTATGTCTAAAATACCGCTTTGACATAAATGAATAAAGTAAACCATTGGCAATCAACTTCCAAAAAATATGACAGTTTGATGTCACTTTGCACTCTATGTTCATTTGCATTTTACCTATTGCTTTAGAAAATTTACCCATATATTCCAGGCCCCATTTCATTGTTGTTATAGGGAAAAGTGCTTTCTATTCTCTGTCTTTAGTTAGTATTAAACGTCTTTGTCTTTTTAGTTCATATTTATTTTCCTGAATGCTAAAATAAACAAACATTTACTTTTTTTTTTACAGGTAGTACTTGGGGTTGGGGTAGGTCGATTACCGTTATTAAATAGTTAAGAAAATAAAGGTCTAAAATCATATGACATTTTCAAGATATATAGAATAGATACAATTGTGTAATTAAATTCAACATTTATTGAACGATTTTAATGCTTCAACAAAGTTATGAATTCTGCTGCTATTTTTATAGCTCTAGTTATTTTATCTGACTAGTCCTCAGCCTAGGCGAAAGCACACTACTTAATGTAGCAGTATCTTTTCCATTATTATTGTAGAAATTTTTTCCCCATTAAAGTCTTAACAACTACTGAAGCATAGCTTTTAAGTTCTAAGACACAAGTCTGTTTTAAAATGGTCCTTTAAATCTTTAATATCTAGCGCCTAACCATGGTTTCCAGATTTCCTTTAAAATATCCTCTTGTAAATGTAAATACTGATCCTTTGGCTCTCAAACCCAACACATCAACCTTTCTTAATCTACCACATTCTTTGTTAGTGGGTTCTGGGCTAGTTTGCACTCTGCTCAGGTATAGCCGAGGTAATGGAAGGATTCACGTGTATCACATTGTAATAGTTATGACTGTTTACAAATATTTTCCTGGCCCTCTTTCTGTATATATGGTACTTTCGTATTTCCCTAGTATATTTTGAAATTAACTGTGGTCATGTGTCTTATTTTGACCAATGAGTTGTGAGAAGAGTGATGTGTTTCACTTCCGGGAAGAAGCTGTAAGAGGCAGGGCATGATGTTCTATGTTTTCTTTTCCTTCTCTGGAAATCTCAGAAGCATGGATTAAGATGAATCTTCTATTATTGTAGACTTAAAACCTATATAACTTTACTAACCAATGTCACCCCAATAAACTTAATAAACATTAAAATAAAACATTAGAAAGGAAGAGACAAAAATAATCTTTTCTGGAAAAAATCTGCAATCCACAAAATTACTATTAGAATTTATAAAGAATTTAGTAAAGTAACTTACAATATAAATTAACAGAGAAATAGATAACGTGGCAAAAATTAATCCAATTTACAACAGCATCCAAAAATTTAAATGTCTATGAAATGTGCAAAATACATATGAAGAAAATTACAAGAGTTCATTGAGAAAAATAAATGACTTAACTACATGGAGAGATTCTGTCTCTGAATGGGAACATTCACGATTGTAAAAATTTTAATTTTCTCTCAGTAACATAATATTAACATAATTCCTATAAATTCCCAACAGTATTATCTTTCAAAAAAGTATTTGGAAAAGGCAGCACAGGGTGTTGACTTATCTGATGTTAAAGTGAAATGTAAAATTAGGGAAACTAAAACAATGGAGTATGAGGTAAAAACCACAGGTCAAAACAACAGAATGAGAAGTCCAGGAAGCAATACTTGTAAATGAGAAGGGTAGCATTTCAAAGGAAGAAGAGCGAATATGCTATTTAATTTATGGTGTTGGGACAACTAGTTAACCACGTGGGAGATAATTAAATTAAATCTCTGCCTCACAGCAAACACGAAATTCTCGACAGACTAAAGAAAAGTAAAAACTGACACCATAATAGTACAAAGAGAAAGTGTAGATGAATATTTATGTTGTTCTTGGTTTGCAAAGGATTTGCTAAGCATGTAAGCCAATGCAGATATTATCAAGGAACAATATTTGAAAAATTTTACTAAATAAATATTTAATTAAAATGAAAGATGAATCTTCTGTCACACTTGGCTTTTGAGCTCTAAGGTGGATATAGTCCCCCACTGTATGCCCCAGATCCTGCTGATGACACCTGATGGCCATTTAGTATGAGAGAGAAACAAACTTTTGTTGTGTTAAGCTACTACTGAAATTGAGAAATTGTGGGGGTTTTCTGTTACCAGAGTATAACTTACTCTCTCCTAATTGATATACTAAGTTTTCAGTTACTTGGAATCTGACTCATAGGGAGACATATTTTGAAAGCTAATTTTAAAATCATTCCTTGGATACTAAATTTTATCACCTACCTTTTCTGAACATAGTTTCCCTTTTATTTTCTTAATATGATAAAGTATGTTGACTGATTTTTAACAGCTTTATTGAGATATTATTTGCATACCATGTAATTCATTTGTCTTAAGTTTACAGTTCAGTGATTTTAAATAAATTTATAGAGTTGTATAACCATCACCATAGTCTAATTTTAGACCATCTCCATCCCACTGAAGTAATCTAATGCCTATTTGCTGTCATTCCCCAGTTCCACATTTAGTCCTAGGCAAACACTAATCTATTTGCTGTCTTTGCAGAGTTGCCATTTCCGGACGTTTTATATAAATGAATCATACAATATGTGGTATTTCTGTAACTGGATTCTTTTACTTAGTATCAGGTGTTCAATGTTCATCTATTTTGTAGGATGCATCAGTTCTTTATTCCTTTTTATTGCTGAATAATATTACATTGTATAGGTGTATCACATTCTCTTTAGGCCTTCTCCACGCACCAGTTCATTGACATTTGGGTTGTTTCCCGTTTTTGACTATTATAAACAATATAGCTATGGCCATTTGAATACAAATATTTATGTGGACAAATGTATTCATTTCTCTTAGCTAGAACCCATGAGTAGAATTGTTGGGTGGTATGGTAAATTTATGTTTAACATTTTGAGAAACTGCTAACCAGTTTTCCATGGTGAATAAAGCTATTAGAGCCATTACTTGGAGGTGCTTATATGGCTGTTAACAGGAAAATTATTCAGGAAATGAATGAGAATATTCTCTTCCTTCCTTCCTTCCTTCCTTCCTTCCTTCCTTCCTTCCTTCCTTCCTTCCTTCCTTCCTTCCTTCCTTCCTTCCCTCTTTCCTTCCTTCTTTCATCTCTCTCTCTCTCTCCATGCAGAATGAAAACCAATATGTTCTAGCTGGTTTATGATACCTGGTAGAAAAATAACCATTAAACTCTCCATTTGTGCCTGAGAATCCCATTTCCTGAATCTCTGTATGAGAAGTAATTCCTAAGGGAACTGAGGGGTGTGTTGGGATAAAGTCTGGCATGTAGAGGTAGGTGACATTGCTCTTCTCAAATTCCTATTTATAAACTCTGAATTGTCACTGATGCTCTGTTTAAAAATTATCTATCCTGCCTTATTTTATTTTTATCATGGGTATATATTACTGTTCCTAAAACAACAAAAAGCCAGCTTTAATTTTACATAAGTTTAAGTTTCTTTCAACTCATTTAAGGAAAAATTCCACCCAGTATGTCATCTGCTTACTTTATCTTTTGCTCCATTCATTGTTAGTTTTCATTTAAGTTGACTGAAGGTATTAATTTATTTTTTTACTTGTTATGAATAAATATACTAAATATTATCCCATATATGTATATGAGGTCAGACAATTAAGTTTGCAAACTTATCCTAGAAAAAATGCTACTTACTTCATTGCTGAATATCACTACAGTCGCCTTTGAAGCTATGCACCGACGCCAGTACCTAGTCCACCCTTCAAAGCAATTTCAGAACATTTTTTCTGGAATGGCCATCAGAGCTGTCGTCATATTACCCTTGATGTCCCGAATGTCATCAAAATATCTTCTTTCAATATTTCCTTTATGTTCAGGTAAAGAAAGAAGTCATTGGGGGCCAAATCAGGTGAGTAGGGAGGATGTTCTGATACAGTTATTCATTTACTGGCTAAAATCTCCCTCACAGACAGTGCCATGAGAGCTGGTGCATTGTCGTGATGCAAGAGCCATAAATTGTTGATGAAAAGTTCAGGTAGTTTTCATCTAACTTTTTCACGCAGCCTTTTGAGCACTTCCAAATAGTAAACTTGGTTAACTGTTTGTCCAGGTGGCACAAATTCATAATGAATAATCCCTCTGATATCAAAAAAAGGTTAGCAGCATCATTGTAATAAGTTCGCGAACTTAATTGTCAGGCCTCATATATTCCTAATACGAAGACCAAATTTAAAGCTGAGACCTAAATTTAATTGCTTTCCATGTAACCCAAGTAGGTGGCCAGCAGAAGAGACAATGAGAAGGAGCTCAAACAAGAACAACATGATGATAACACTGAGAATGAAAGGACGCTGGTGGGCAGGGGACTACGCCAGCAGAGAAGTAAGTCCAAGATCTCAATTTGGGTTTCAAACTCATTGCTGCTCTAAGTTATCTCTGACCTGCAGGGACAAGGTATGATTTCCCTTTATTCATTGTTGCAAAACAGGCTCCAAGCTGAGGCAAAATTCAGTGTGTAACAGGGTTAAATCACAAGGCTGGCCCTAGGTAAGTAAGACTGTTTTAAGTCTTTTGGCATTATGCATCTGTAATTGTCCTGTTCTTAGCTAAGGTTTAAAGGCTTCTCTGTCAAGAGGGAACTGGTTATAATAAGGTCTTGACACTGATATGAATTCGATTGATTAAATGGTTGACAGTTTAGGGTATGGTTAAAAGCTTAGGCTTTGGAATTAGTCTATGAGAGTTTGAAAACTCAATGCCATCTTTTATTACTTTTGTGACCTTGAGAAATTTACTCAGAACTTTATGCTTAACTTCTTATATCCCAATTGGTATAATTTCAGAACCAATGGCATAGGTCTGTTGTGAGGGTTTATTGATAATAAGTCATATAAAGTAGTCAAAGAGCACCTGACAGGGAGTAAATTCTCCATAAATGTTGGTTATTATTTTTAGTAGTGAATGGTTGCCACTCTGTATGGTAGAGTCTTTTTTTTTTCTTGTTAACGAACTTTATTGATATATCATTTGCATACCATACAGTTCACCCACTTAAAGTGTACAATTCTGTGGCTTTTAGTATATTCACAGATATGTGTAATCATCATCACAGTCAATTTTTAGAACATTTTTATCACCTTAAAAAGGTGATAACCTTTTAATCTAACACTTCCCTCTCCCCCTTTCCTCAGAGTCCTACGCAACAACTAATCTACTGTTTCTAAAGATTTGTCTTTTCTGAACATTTTATATGAATGGACTCATATAATATGTGGTCTTTTGAAACTGGGTTTCTTTCTTGTAGCATAATGTTTTGAAGGCAGCATTTATCAGTACTTTCTTTTCATGGCTGAATAATATCCCATTGTATGGATATACACATTTCATTTATCTACTCATCAGTTGATGGATTGTTTTCACCTTTTGGCTATTATGAGTTATGCTTCTATAAACATTTTTTTATGTGTATATATGTTTTCATTTCTTTTGGCTAGATACCTAAGAGTGGAATTGCTGGGTTATATGGTAACTCTATGCTTAGTCTTTGGAGCAGTTGATGGACTCTTTTTCCAAAGCAACTGCACCATATTTTATTCCTACCAGTAGTGAACAAGTGTCCTGATTTCTCCACATTGACTGAGTCTTTCCTGTTTTCTTAAAAGTAAAATGAATACAATTTAAGTCTACAAAAACATCACAAGGACTTAAATTGATCAAGTTCTTAGAACTTTAAGGTATTCACAGAAAACTGCATCAGCGTAAAGACAAGGCACCCAAATTGCTCATTTATTTTGGAAGATTTGATGTCTACAGTCACTTACCATGCTATATTTTATAAGGTGAGTATATAATTTATTGTTTGAACACACACTTGAGAGTGAAAAAGGCTCTATCTATAAGGATGTTGGGACAGCAAGAGTAAGTTGAGGCTGTTCCAGACACATTGGGACATATGGTCACCCTATGTTTAGTGGAAGTTACTGCTACTCATTTGGAAATATATTTTACTTATTTTCATTTTTAGCAGAGGTGATAGATTTGTATTCATCTCACAACATTAAGCAAGGGTACATGAATGCATATGTTGGATTAAGTTAGAGTTTGGGTCTATTTCCTCAAAACAAAGCCAAAATAACTGAGGCACGCAGGAAATGAATCATAGCGTTTTTTAGTAAAGAGTGTTGTTTTTTCAGCTAAACCTAAGTGATTTGCATCATGGATTTTTCATTTTATACAATGTCTACATTTTAAAGATTTTGTAAACACTATATCACTTTTTCTATTATTATATTACCCACCTCCAAGAGTGTCAATTACAGTGTTAGACATGTAAGTGTTGTCCACGCCCTAGAAAATGTATATTCAAAAAATAATTAATGTTAGATTTCTTAGCGTTATGGAAACATGCATAGGGGTCAGTTTGCATTTTAGAGATTAGGGTTTCTAAGTCAGACTGTTCTATGCAAATTCTCTTCTCTGAATCCTCTTTTTTCTCATTCTCTTTCCATCACTGTTCCCTACTACCTAACCAAATAAATTCAGCGCAGCAGCCCCAACAATCTCTTAAAAAATAAGCTATTGATGGGAATTCTGATTTCAATGAATATATAGGTTAAATTTGGCAAATGATAAAGGTAGATTCTGGCAGAGTACCACCATGAAAATGACAAACAGAGAAGCACCTGTTAGTGGCCTCGGAGGGACATACAGAATACCACATCTCCCCCTAATTTGCCCTCTGAAGGAGCTACCTTTGCCAGCATCACGAACTGAGTCATAGCCATTAAAGAACAAACTGTAACTTGAAAAATTAAGAAAATGCTGTTTTTTCCAGATAGAAATTAATTATACTTTCAGTAACTGCCTAAGTAGGGTATTTATGGAAATACTCTTTCTTTCACATATGTATTAGTCTCATGTTCCCATCAATAAAGAAACATGAAAAAACAAAAATACTCTGAAGTTTTACTTATACTATGATTAACAAGGTTAATCAGAAATTTGCTTTGAATATGATTTGGTGATCTTAATATACTCACCAGATCTCTTTGCTTATTTGAAATGCATTAATCATTTTTTTCCCCTAGAAATTCTCCACTTTTTGGCTTTTATGACACTGACATATGCTGATTCTTCTCATAATCCTCTGGCTATTTTTCTTGAGTCTCCGGTGGTTTCTCTTTCTCAATGCATTTCACAGTTTTGTCCTTGGAGCATTGTGCTTCTCACTTTTTGCAATGGAGCAACATATTCAGTAGCATTCAGACAAAAATTGCTTCTTAGTCAAAGTTACCCATGAAAATCTCTTAAGAGGGTGCCATATGGGAGGAGACCCACAGAGCATATTTCAGTAGGTATTAATTGTCTTTTTCTTCAGTTTTGAAACTTCATTAACTACTGAGGCCCAGATGAAGTAGTGGCTTGCTCTTAAGGGGCATATTGCATAAAAAGTAAATAATTTTAGAGATGAGAATCATGTTTAACAAGGCAAAATATTTATCATAGAGCCGGAATATGGGACCTGAGACTAAAGGCGGGTATATATTTCCTTTGGAATAGCAGATGGAGTCACTGCAGTTAATTTTTTTTTTCTCTTGAATTTTTCAAAGTTTTTATTAAATTTATTGAGGTGACATTGGTTAGTAAAATTATATAGGTTTCAAGTGTAGAATTCTGTAAAGCATCATCTATATATCACATTGTATGTTCACCATTGAGTCAGTTCTCCTTCTATCACCCTGTATTTGACCCCCTTTACCTTCTTCTACCACACCCTCCCTATCCGGTCACAATTAACCTATTGTTTGTGTGTATCATTTTTTGTATGCTTGTTTGTTGTTTTCAGTTTTATATCCCACATATGAGTGAAGTCATGATTATCCACTTTTTCTGTCTGACTTATTTCACTTAGCATGATAATCTCAATGTCCATCCGTTTTGTCGCAAATGGCCGTATTTCAAATTTTCTTATGGCTGAGTAATATTCCATTGTATATATACCACATCTTCTTTATCCAATCATCTATCAAAGGACACTTCGGTTGTTTCCATGTCTTAGCCACCATGAATGATGCTGCAATGAACATAGGGGTACATATATCTTTACAGATAAATGTTTTCAGATATTTTGGGTAGCTACCCAGAAAACGGATTGCTGGGTCATATAGTAATTCTGTTCTGAATTTTTTGAGGAAACTCCATACCTTTTTCCATAAAGGCTGTACCAATTTACATTCCCACCAGCAGTGTATGAGGGTTCCTTTTTCACTGCACTTACTAAGTTATTTTCTCTCTTTCTCTCTCTTTCTCTTTTGCAAAGCATGGAAAGTTAAATTTTCAATAGTAAAGTGTGTATGTGATCAGTCTTTGTTATTCTCCTAGGATGATCCTGTCCACATTCATCATTTCACAATACCATCTCTGCATGTGTGAAGGCTGTTAGCATTAATATTAGTATTAATTTAGTTTCACCTTCCTGAGGGAATGTGGTAGGTCCCGAGGCCACAAAAACATGGGAAGCATTATGGCTGACTAGTTCTTGATCTACGTAATTTTTCCCTTCATTCAACAATTATCCATTCAATTCACTGTATGGCAGGCACTGTGTCAAATATTAGAGGTAATGGGGCAAAGTAGGCAAAATAATTCCAGTTTTAACTGAGCTCATTATGTTATAGAGTGGTGAGTGCATCCATTCATTTTGTTAGATAATTTTTTAAGCATTTACTGTGTATTAGGTACTGTGTAGCATGCTGACAATATAAAGAAAGCATAGTTTTCTAGAGGCTTCCAATTTAGAGATAGTACAGGAAGGGAAAGGCATAGATATATAAAGTGATCATTACAATGCAGTAGATACATGCATTAGAGTCATATGGTAAGAAGGACAATATCATTGCAATAAACTAATCTGCATCAGAGAAGTAAAAAAAAAACCTTGACCTACAATTTCTCTTTGTAACTTAATTTTTGATATCATTGATTTGTTCTGTCAGAACTGGTCACTTCTAAAAGAAAACCACTGCACAGGATTTAGTGGCTAAGGATGACTTTATACAAGAGGAAGCACTAAGTTGGGGCTTGAATATAGTTATTTTTCTAAACGTAGGGTCAGAGTTAGGGACAGTGGGCATTGCAGGCTGGAAGACCACCATAAGCCAAAACATAAACTAGAAATCATAAGCCATAACATAAAGTTAAGTAAAATAAAGTAACATAATAGAAATGAATAATAAGATAAATTGTGTTTTTTTTCTGACTAAACAGAAGTTGTGAGTGATATGGAAAGGTAAAAAACAAAAAAAAAACAAAAAACAAGACGTAGTTAAGATGGGGATAGCTTATGGAGCGACTTCAGAGCTAGGTGGAAGGATTTGTACTTGGTGCAATATTCATCTGTCCATCCATTCCTCCATCCCAACAGCTTTGGTTAATGTTTCAATACTGTGTTTTAAGAATACATTAAAAAAGAGGAAAGAAAGAAAAAAGACAGGCCTTACTTTCAAGTTTTAATTAATTAAAAAATACGTAAGCAAAGTGAGAAATACAACACAGTCTCATAACTGGTACAACATGAAAATATACAAAGAAGAAAATCTGGAATCTGTCTGGAGGAGTAAAGGAAAGCTGTGCCCATTTGGTCACCTTGACCTCTATAGTGAAGGAGGGGTAAGATGGTAAATTGAAGGCAGTGCAGACAGAAGAAACAACAACGACAAAAAGGTATAACAGATAATGGTTCTGGGGAAGAAACTATATGTAGTTGTGAAATGCTACAAATTAATTTTTTTCTCCTTGGAAAGGGAAGGAGAGTAGTGATGGTGACAGATGAAAATGGATAGGGGCTTTTGAGCTTTATTCTCCATCTTTGCCATGCTCTGGAAGGATTTAATATGGTGGATTATTATACTTAAATTTATACTTTACAGATTTAACTCTGGATAAATTGTGAACTGTGTCTTGTAGTGGTGATGCTAGAGATGAAACCTGGCTGCAGGAGGACTAGGTAGGAGGCCATTGTACCAAGGTGGAGTAGCAGAATCAGAGGTGTAAGAGACATAAAGTAAGTAACAAGACTTAAAAACTGAACATATATCTAGAATGAGGAAAAATGGAGGGCATACAAGAAAATGACACAGCTTCTGTCATAAGTGACCGGGTGGACAGGTAGTCTATCAAGTGATTTAGCTGGGCTGCATGAAGGACCCCAAAGCTATGGAGTGACAGGATACATTTTCCCAATAGCCATACTTAGTGTGAGTTTATAGGCATAGGGCAATTTCCCTGGTGGGAGAGACAAGATTTGGAGCAGTGTTTTCCAAAGAGAATAAGAAGCTTATGACAGTGGAAGAAATAGCATGAAGCTGAGAACACTGGAAGAGACGGCAAGTGTTTATGAATACTCGTATATTCTCTGTACCTATTATAAATTCAGGATGAACTAGAATAGCAATAAAAGAAGATCTTCAATTACAGATTTTGAAAGCCCAATTTTCCCTATAGAAAAAAAATAAGCAATAGGTCTTTATGAAATTTGTAAGCATGAGTTTTTCAAATTGTTTGTTGATGTTTAGAGTATACAATTTTTTAATTATACCATTTTATAAAGAACAACTGCCTTTCCTCAAATGTGGCTTTGTAATAAGAATTTTCATTCAAATGCTAAAGATGAGAGACTCTGAAATACTCAATATGATTTGATTTCATAGGGAAATTTCAAAATAAGGCAAAAAATGTGAGCTATGTTACACAAAAATAATTCATTCCAGTGTATCTGAAGAAAAATAATCCCATGAATCACCATTATTTATCTTCTGGTAATAAAAAGTAAAAAAAATGGAGAAATGCTTTGAATTTGCTATCATTTAAATTGCAAAAAGAATTGGAGCTTGTTTTTATTTGAAATGTAGAAACGTGTATCTGTTTTTGGAGAGAGAATTATGTACTTTTTTGATGTTTTCAAGCTTTTATTAAAACATGAAACAACAACAACCATTAGTCCAATTAGGGGAAAGTCATTGCAATGAACATCTGTTGGTTTTGTCAGTCAGCATCTATACAACCAATTTTGGTAAAAATTTCCTTTGGGAAACCACCCTCCCTACTACCCACAATAGTAAGATTGGATGAAAATAAACCACATTTTGCTCTCAGGATGTGCCCTCATTGGAATAACGCAATAAGCAGAGCCTATCTTCCTGACTACAATGATTAGTTCAGGTTTGGGCACATAATCCAAACTGCAAAGTGTTGGAAGAGGTTTCTCAAAAAGAAAGGCCTCCTCTCTCTCCTAAGGGTGCTAAGTGAGGTGACTGTAAGTCTTCCTCTGGGTGGTGTAGCAGGAAGACGTTAGAACTAGAATTGGTGCATGCATTTTGCTTTTACAAGAGGGGAGCCTGAAGGTTCTTGGAGGAATCACCATGCGGAATCAATGAGGGGACTCACACTGCAGGAGGCTGAGCTGAGAAGCTGGATCTTTGTGATAGAGTTTGAGTTGCATTTTCCCTGTACTTCCAAATATGTGAGCTAATTTAGTTGATAACTAATTTTCTATTGGTACTTCATATAAGAATGTCATGGGGCAATAGGACACTTTCATCTTTAATAACTCTAAGTGGATTACCTACTAATTTAAACATATCATGTCCATAATTTTCAGATCATTCATGATTCTGAATATGAAAGAATTACTAGAGAAGCCATCTTTATACTACAATCAAGGTAAATCATGGGAGTGTTTTTATAGGATATTTAATAAAATTTAAGAGGTGATGTATGTCTTTGAGTGTATAAACAAAGCCCAGGGACCTTGAAAGCAAATATACTTTGCTTTAAAAATTTCTTGTGCTTAACCCTATGATTTTCCCAACTGATAAGAGTTGGAAGTAGATCAAGGAAAGGTGAATGTCATGATTTTCTATAAAGTGTCTTCGTTGCTTGAAAGAACAAAGTGACTAATCATGTATTCTTGTGACTGGAGAACTCAGGGAGGGTCAAGAATAACAGATCTTTATAGCACTTTAGATGAGTATTCCATCTCATTGGCCTCTGCAATGTTTACATAAAGTAAGCGTAAGGTTTATCCCAAGTTAGAATGGTACTGTGACTCATTTCTGGGATGTCAGGGGCTTCTCTGCCTCTAGACTATTGTGTGGCCATGTTGGGGCAGCTCTACTGACCAATGTGCTTGGGTCATAGACAACAGTAGAATGTGTAGTGACAACGTGACAATGTCAGGAGGGGAAGTAAGCAACAAATCATTGACTATCTATCATGTTCTAGGCACCAAAGATCAATACAAAGTCAATACCCAAAGCATGTACAAACGAAAACTGTGCCCAGACTTATCACCCAAGAACAGTGACTCTCACACTATCAAACCAACTTCCCCTTTCCACAATAAATGTTTTGTAATCATCGCTTTACTATCCTTGAATGCAAATCATAGATAATATACCTTAACTATATGAGTATGATAAAAATACAGTGAATGTTTAAATAAAAATAATTTATTACAGTAAAAGACACATTGCCATTAATTCCCCTCAAAGTGGCAAGAATGATGGGATGAGTGTGTTTGAAGTGAGGGGGGAGTATTTTGTGAGGGATTAATGGCAATGTGTCTTTTACTGCAATAATTTTTTTTAATTTAACAACTCACTGTATCTTTTGATCACACCTTGTACATGTAATTAAAAACATTCTATATAATCATTTAACTGTAATAACTAAAAAGTTTCAAACCAAAAAACATCTAATCTTCCTTGGATTTGCATTCTTGGAACTTTTAGGATATTAAATTTCAATGTATTCAAGTTGCAAAAATATTTTTATGAAATGGAGTTGTATTCTAGATACAGATATTTATATAATGATTTTTAAACTGGTCCATTATTTGTGATTTGTAACAGATGTTGGACAAATTATCATTTTGTGAACACATTGTGCCTACTCATTATCTCCCAGTAGCATTGCTTAATCATTGTGACAACCCTAAAACCCCTTCCCATTTCAAAACTACCAATAGATCGTTGTAATGTCGCCTTTGATAATCAGTGTTCTAGATGTTCGTAGTTATCCAAATCATAAATCACAATGAAGTGTGAAACTGTATCTAACTGTGTTATCCACAAGGCCAAATGGGAATTCAGAATTTGGATTTTGCTTGGATAGTTTACATACATATAATTCATATCCACATCAACCTACTTTTTAAATTATTTCCACATAAATATACAGATCTATTTTTAGAAAAGTTTTTTTTTTTCTTACTCCAAATTAAAAGAATAAAGTGAGAAGTAAATAATAGTACTTAGGTTCATACTAGGCATTTCAAAGAAAAAAATTATTTTAAAACTACAGTGTCTCTTCACATGTTTTAATATTTGATGTAGAGCCTGGAGTAGGCTTGGACTCAAACATGCAACGCCAGGAATGGCTTTTATTTTGGAATTGGGTTGTGCAGACACTCTTACTGCATGTGTGGTATGCCAGCCTGATCAATAGCCTGATGAAGCATGTGTGGCCTGTACTGCCCAGACCCACCAGTTTCAACCTAATTAACAGCTGCTCAAAGATGGGAAACAGGTGCAGATCCAGGGCCAGACCAGGGAAGTCTGCCTATAATTAACAAGGAAAAAAGGGTCAGATATTGGGAAGAATATCAACTTGGCCCACTGGGGTTAGCATGCTGGCCTCAAAGGCATAGTCACCTGAGATCTTAAGCATGCTAATGTAAATTATGCAAGCTTTCAAACACCGTGGCTGCATAATCAGTTGGCAGAGAGGAAAATGATTTTTTTGTGTGAATAGAGTAGGGATAAAGGGCATCTACAAAACTTATATTTTTCTCATCATGTTTTGGACTTTGGCAAAGCAAATATGTAGAAGAAATAGTAACGTCAGGTACTTACCATGGTTTATTGCTCACTTGCAGTGTATGTCTTATGGATCGACTAAGGCTTCACATTGACTTCATTACAAAGCTTAAATTGAAGGAACGTGTGTCTCCCTGGGACATGGCCTGTCTTGTGACAAAGATAATACAACATGGGAGTGGTCTTCATCCTTTCCACTTCCTTGATGTCCTGTGACATGAGTGATGTGGCATTTATGATCCTTCCTTGAGGAGGGGTGGTGGGTACTTCGAATAATCATGAAACCAACTATAGTGACTTGTTCTAAATCTATATACATTTTAAGAGAGCCAATCCTTACTTGAATACAAGTACCACTATTAAAGAGTGTGAGTGTTTTAAAGTCAGAGTCTAATGAAATAGCGCTAGCTGCCTTATTTTCGTTTTAAAATACACACTATGTACCAGACACTATAATTTTATTTTTTACCCTTACAGCAACTTGAAGCTTTGGGGTTATCATCCCCTCTAATCAAAACTGTGGCTTAGAAACTTACAGCAATTTGATCAAGTCTGCTCAGCTAAAAAGTGGTAGCACTGGAGTTCTCTCCCAGTGTTGTTGTACACAACTCTCTTCTGAATTCACTACCCTGTCTCAAAGGACATGGCAGGTCTGGCAGGCACTTTATCCCATGGGCTCTTAACACAATCTGTTGCATCTGTCACATTCTGATTCTGAGATGATTAGGGGGACGAGGGTGCCTGTGCTGCCTGGAGAGGATCAGTCAGGGACTCCAGGCTCAATGCAATATGCTTGAGTACAGAGCATAGGACACACACAGTTTCTGGATTGAAGTCAAGATGAATAAAGTCTTGCTAGGGTCCCTTTGCTTCAATAACTTTATATTAGGGTTCCTCGATACTGCACTCTTGATTTTTTGCACCGAATAATTCTTTGGTGTGTTGTGTGTATTGGGTAAGGGGCTGTTATTAGGATGTTTAAGAGCATCTCTAGTCTCTACTCATTAGATGCCAATAGCCACCTTCCCCTAATTGTGAAAGCTGAAGGTGTCTCCAGACACTACCAAGTGTCCTTCGGGTGTGTGTTTGTGTGTGCATGTGTGTGTACAAAAACATCCCCAGTTAAGAACCACTGCTTTACACCCAAATAACAACATTGGTACAGAATTACAAATAATATTTCTGCATATATTATATAAACTCTAATTTAATCCTCTTGTGTTGTGTGATAATCATCCATTCTTTAAACAACATTGATTGATCACCCGGTATGTGCTGGGCACTTTGCTAGCTTGGATAGGGGAGGAGTAATGTGAAGATGAGTAAGACCTGTCAGGTCTTCTAGATGATGTGGTTTGTAATTCTGCATCCATAAAGGAGGTACAAATCATAGAGAGAACTTAAAGTTGAACTTCTTTATATGGACCAGAAAAGACTGAGGATTTTTAAATATATCTAAATACAGCAAAGAATTTTGAGCAGGATTTGATACTGACAAGAAAATAATGCAATTAACTAAATCTGAAAAGAAGCTTAGCTTTGTCTAAAGCTTGGGTCTAAGATCTGCCAGGAAAGGTGGTAAGGTGAATCATAAGTCTCCTTTTACTATTGAGATGGTCATAAAAAAGATAAGAAAGAAGAGCAGGAGAATAAGAAAGGATTTTGGAAGAAGAGGAGAGAGAGAGAGCCTTGGAGCCACAGTTAGTGTGACATTGCAGGAAGGTTAGAACATTTGGACAAACCTGAGGTTCAAACCATGAGACCTCATGCCAAGTGTGCATCAGATGTTCCATCATCTCTAGAATGAGAGGAAGAATTATTGCTGCTAACGTGGGTTATTATAAGAATTAAATGATATGCCATGTTTTCTCTTAAGACATATTTTAACAGTTTTAAATCAACATGTACATTTAATGGTTTTTTTGTATGTCTCCTCCCAACTCTGCCACCTATTAGTGACGTAGAAGGATGGAGGAAAACTAGACTTTGACTCAAAAGTTTCAATTTACCTAAGTTTTATGTACCTGTTTAGAGGTCAGGTCAGGGAGCTTTGGGATAGGTGAGGAGGGGATGAGGTGGGTTTCTACTAGAGAGGCCTACATTGGCTAAAAGATGGAATGATTGGTCAGTAGAGAACAGATATTTTGAAGAAGTCAATTAGCAGGGTTTAAATAAATAAACAAAAGACAAGCCATTATTCATAGTTAGAGCCATTTAGCTTTAGGGGAGGAATGTTAGATTCCTGATGGTGACCGAAAGACAGGGAGATGGGGAAAATTTCTGTTTGAGTGTCCTCCAATTCTGTTAATAGGCTTTGTATGGTGGATATTAGAGCTTTCACTCTCACTGAATACCTTCTTATTTTTGTGGAATTCCAAAGGAAATTTTACATCTACTGACATTATAAATGACTTGGTAGGACTTGGTAGGACTTGAATCTCTTACTTAGTTTTTCATCATTTGCTTATGATACGAATTATGTTTTAAACAGGAATGCTCTGGAATTTACTTGTATTAGTTGGAGACCAAGACCCATGGAGCATTAAGTCCCGTATTTGATTACATTACCTTGTATGTAGGAACACCTTAATAAATATTGGTTACTTGAGAGATTAGTCCTACAGAGCTTGAAGTAAAGTCCCATATATGGTTAAGACTGCTCTTTTAAGTCTAAATTTCCTTTTGTGATGATTATTTTTGTTTCAAGACAAAGCACTGTTTTTAATTACAAATTTAATAGTTGGGTGAGCCAGGAGATATGTGTACAAGAAGCTATTTCATCTCTATTTAACAGATGAAAACGGTCAAGTCTTGACAGTTCACGTATACCTCAGAGATAGTGTGGGTTTGGTTCCAGATCAACATAATAAAGCAAACGTTGCAGTAAAGCAAGTCATAATCTTTTGCCGGTGGAAGGTCTTAGCTTCAGTTTGTAAGAACCTCAATGTCTTGAAAAAAAAAAAATAAAGTGAAGGGCAATAAAATGAGGTATGCTTATATGAGGTGTGACCAAAAAATATAGAGAATGCTGCTGCTGAGTGACATCCAACGGAAAAGCAGGGATCTTCAATATGGGAAGTGGCACATCGAACTTTAGTAACAGCGTGTGACAAGTTTCAACTTGTTCGATGCAGTCAGTCAGGTGTGAGCTATGGCTGAGAGAAGGATTTTTTTTTTTTTTAATTTTTATTTGTTTAAGTGAGTTTTACCAGGACCCATCTGCTCTAAGTCAAGTAGTTGTTTCAATCTAATTGTGGAGGGCGCAGCTCACAGTGGCCCATGTGGGGATCGAACCGGCAACCTTGTTGTTAAGAGCACCACGTTCTAACCAACTGAGCTATCTGGCCACCCCAAGAAGGTGTGTTTTAAAGTGTGCCATAAATTATGGATCATGAACAATGCATAAACGTGAAATGGGCAAACGGTTTCATCCTCCATCATGACAATGCTCTGTCACACATCACTTCTGGTACAGCAATTTCTGTCAAATAAAAACATTACAGTGTGTCCTCATCCACCTTATTCACTGGATCTGGCACCATGCAACTTCTGGCTCTTCCCCAAAGTCAAAATTGCCATGAAAGGTAAACGTTTTGAATCGATTCAGGACCTCAAGCTAGCCATGACAGCACAACTAAAGACACTCATGAAAGAGGACTTCCAGGACTGTTTCAGAAAGTGGTAAGAATGATGGGATAAGTGTGTTTGAAGCGAGGGGGAGTATTTTGAGTGGGATTAATGGCAATGTGTCTTTTACTGTAATAATTTTTTTTAAATTTAAACATTCACCATATTTGTTGATCACACCTCATACAGTGTTTTACTTAAGGTCACACGGTAAGTAAATTTAAGCTGTTTCTAGGAAATCATGAATTACCCAACTACAACCACTTTCTCAGTCTTATATCCAACAAACACCAGGTTAAAACATGTCTCCTTTAGGACTGAAATGTTTCCATAGATGCCCTACATCACAGTGCATATTATTACTACCAGGGAAAAATAGCTCTATCTCATAAATTAGAAATAAATAGAGTAGCATCATTAGATATTTCAGTCAAGTTCAACAGCTGCCCTCAATTCTTTTAAAGTGCTGAGACTCAAAATAGACAGGCTAAGACTTATAAAAATAGATTTGTCTGTCACTTCTAATTTTACATTTTGCAAACAAGTTGTGCTTCAATTAAAATTTTTAGCTAGACGAACATCTGGCAAAAGGAAGATTGTCTTGGGTTCCATGGTTTGGATTCAGACTACAAAAGATAATTGGTAAAGATAATCTTTTGTTTGAGTTGCCTAAATGATTTTACCGCACTAAGCCTGATGACAGATGGTGAGTATAATTATTATCAACTTATTTTTATAATAAGAAGATACTGAAGGACCAAAACATTGAATCTCTCCTCACTGCTGAAGCAATGGATCATTGTGGAGTGAGTGCCAGCCTAGGTCTGCAAGGCCAGCTTTGTCACTAACTGAGTTTGTGATCCTGGACACAGCTATGAATATCTGTAGAATATTTACTCAGCTGTAATTGAACTGAGTAGATCAGACCCTTCCTACTCAAACTGTGGGCCATGGACCAGCAGCGTTGGCATCACCTGGAAGTTTGTCAGGATTTCAGACTTTCAAGCCTTACCCCAGATCTATAGAATCAGAATGTGCATTTAAAAGAGATCCTAGGTGATTCTGAATGTTGGAGTTAAAAAAGCCCCGGATTTGAAGCATTTAAGGCTTCCTTCCAATTAAAACACTATCATTTTGAGCTCTGGGATGGTGGTGATGGCCCTACAAGCTCTATTCAGGTATTTGACATAAAGTGATTTATGGGATGAGTAAGCAAATGAAGAGAAAGTTATTGTCACCCCGCCAAACTCCAAAGACAAGCCATCTTGTCCTATAGGACCTTGAAATCTCAGAAAACTTCTGTGCGTCCTGCCACTTGTTTCCCTTACATAGAAGCGTGAGATCCCTCTATTATCATATCCATTTCTTCTTTTTAAACAAAATCATCTTATTTCTCACTAAAACAAAGTGGTTGCTCCTGACTTCTCTCTGTATTTACTGATTCTAAAGTGGAATAGACACCAAACCAATCTGCCCTTTTCCTCGAAGCTGCTTTCTTCCCCCTTTCTCAGTCCACCTGCCCACGCATTATATTACTGCCAGGCCATTTGCACCATCTGGTCAGTAAGAGTCAGTTGATGGGAGGACAGGACACATGGTGACTGTGAAGTCGGCCCAACACGCTGAAGGAACTCAGCAAAGTGGTACAAAGGCATAAAATAAAATAGACCTTGGGAATCCAGAAGGTTGAGTTTCAGAGGACGGAGCAAAGCAGGTCGAGCTTCTGAGGCCCTGGGGCAGTCTTTTAATTTCCTGACCTTTCGCTCTGTGAGCAGTGCTCTGTGAAGGGAGAGAAATTCCTAAGGAAGCAAGGGTACATACATTTTCAGCAGAGCAGCTGCTTCCTGCAAAGCAAATGGTACAGGGTGATCCTGCTCTGGGTACCTGTTGGAGTGAAGATTGTTCAAATTTCTGAAAGGGCACCTTTCAGAATGTTCAAGTTGTTAGCTAGGTCAGTGCTACTAATTTTGCAAAGCATCTGTAGTCAACTGTTTATCATTTCTGAAAGCAGACTGAGACGGAAAGACCTAGCTGTAACCTGCAGAAATATGGCCAGAGGGTTACTCTCTGAACGATTGGGTCTCAGAGAACCACATGAAGGGCCTCAGGCCAAAGTTAGGCCATACAATCCTAGCTGGACTCCAAGGAGCCTCAGTGGTTAGTCAAACATGTCCTCCTCAGCCCAGAGTTACTGAAAACCGACTGTCACGTGTTTAGGTCATGGTTTCAATTCTTAACAGAAAGCAACCCTGTTCTCTTTCACCTTTGCTGGCAATATGCAAGTTTATTAAGAGCACCAGTAGTGGTGGGTGTGAGGATATTTTGGTCTCTGAACCTTAACAGAAGCACTTCAGAATTCATTGGAAAGAGTTAATTAGAGCCATTTGTATGGAAGAAAAATGAAGTAAGTAAGAGAATAGCTCTGGCATAGAATCCTGTTTTCATAACTTACTTGTTGTGTGACTAGGGGCAAATTAATGTTTTTCTGCCTAGGTTTCCTTTTGTATAAAATGCGATAATGATAATAACCTATCTCATAGCTGTAAAAATAATAATAAAAATGGAGCCACTTTAAAATGGAGTTGGAGCTGCCATCCCAGAGGAACTGCTTTACAAATCTCATGCCACAAACTTTTAGAAAGTTAAAACTGGGCAAAATAACCTTTGGACTGGGCCTAAAGCAGCATTGTATCCCAAACAACTGTTTGCAAATATAACAAGAACTCATATTCTGTGACTACTGGACTGATAGCTATTGAAGTGAAAATTAAAACACTCTTTAGAATTATTAGATTGGTGCAAAAGTAATTGCAGTTTTTGCAATTTTAACGTTTTAAGCCACAATTACTTTTGCACCAACCTAATAGCATCACTGTGTTTGCTTATCAGCACCTATGGACATTCCTTTCTTCTATTGATGAAATTTTTCCCCTTCCCTTTCTCCTAAATATCCCTTGCCTTCACCTCCTAATCAGAACACTACTTGGGTTTCTGACTGAATCAATGCTTCCAACATAGGGTTGTTATAAAGACTTCATGTACATAAAAAGAGACAGAGTCTGGCATATAGTTAACTGCTAAACAAGGGTTTGCTAATATTATTGGAGAAGTGAGATCATTGTGAAACGTCTCTCTTTTTTACTCACAGAAGATAGAAGCTAATTAAAGAAACTGTTAGGATCAGCATTTCTGCCTGGATTCCAGGAAGGTGATGAACCTCTTCCATCTTTCCACTTCCTGCCAGGCCTTCTCTCTCAGTACCTTATTATTTGACTCCTAACTTCTGTCGGAGAAAATAAGAAAAAAGAAATCTATCTAATGATTCTTTCCTGTAGTGTCTTCCTTGTTAGTATCTATTCCATCACTGGTAGATATTGATGTATTGAAGGTTCCCTCAAGCTTGTTCAAACAGGGAATTAACATTAATTCTCGGTGATGAGAGGGGGCTTAGTTGGAGCCAAAGTCTCTTGATGCCTTAAAACTAACCCCAGGCCCTCACAATGGGTTAAATCAAGAGTCGCAAACTCAGATGCCCATGGGGCTAACACAGGTAAACTCAATGAGTGAAGGATGCCATCAGCTTCTTTTATTCTTCGCTTTAGATAAAGATGTGACTACACACATATATTGTTCTACTTGTAGGCAAATAACTATGCAAGTGCAGTGAATAACAGCCATCCACACCAGATCTCAGTTTGGGAAAAGGTGATAAGTAGTGGGACTGTGGAGAACTGGCACCCCTATAATCTTAAGTGAGTTGCTGTTAATCAGCTGTGGTGAATTCCTGCCACGTGAACCAATTGTTACTCGATTTTTCAGTGTTTAAAGGGGAACTTCAAATCTGGATTTTTCTTAAAAAGTGAAGTCACCAGATTTTTAAAAAATAATTTTTAATTTTTCAGTTATAGTTGAGATACAATATTATATTAGTTTAAAGTGTATAACATAGTGATTAGACATTTATGCAACTTACTGTGATTATCTGATAAATCTATAAATAGTACCAATCTGACACCATATATAGTTATTACAATACTATTGACTATATTCTCTATACTATAATTTATATCTCCATAACTGCTTTGTAGCTACCAATTTGTACTTCTTCATTCCTCCCCCTTTTTTGTCCATCCACCAACCCTCCTCACATTTGTCAACCATCAAAATGTCCTCAGTATCCATCAGAATGTCCTCAGTATCTATATTGAGGACACTTGTTCGTTTTGTTCTTTATTCCACTTATAAGTGAAACCATATGGCATTTGTCTTTCTCTGACTTGTTTCTCTCAGCACAATACCCTCTAAGTTCATCCATGTTGTTGCAGATGGAAAAATTTAATTTTTTTATGGCTGAGTAATATTGCATTGTATATATGTATCACCTCTTCTTTATCCGTTCATCCATTGACTCTATATTGTGGCTATTGTAAATAATGCTGCAATGAACATATGGATGCACATGTCCCTTTGAAGCAATGTTTTGGTTTTCTTCAGATAAATATCCAGAAGTGGGATTACTGGGGTTTCATTGTCTGTTGTTATACCCTTTGTTTCAAAGTCTATTTTGTCTGGTTTAAGTATGGCTACCCCAGCTTTTTTTTTTTTTTTTTTTTTTCCCTTTTCACGAAATATCTTTTCTCATTCCTTTCAGTTCATGTGTGTCTTTTGATTTGAAGTGTGTCTCTTGTAGGCAACATATGTAAGGGTCTTGTTTTCTTATCCATTTAGCCACCCTATGTCTTTTGTTTAGAGCATTTAATCCATTTACATTTAAAGTAATTGTCAATAGATGTATTAATTGCTATTTTATTATTCATATTTTGATTTTTTTCTTATTAAAGGAATCCCTTTAACATTTCTTGTAATACTGGTTTGATGGTGATGAACTCCTTTACCTTTTTCTTGTCTGGGAAGATCTTTCTCACTCCTTCAATTTTAAATGATAGTCTTGCTGGGTAGAGTAATCTTGGTTGTAGGTCCTAGCTTTTCATCACTTTGAAAATTGTGTGTCAATTCCTTCTTGCCTCCAAAGTTTCTGTTGAGAAACCAGCTGACAATCTATAGGAATGCCCTTGTGAGTAACTAGGTGCCTTTCTCTTGCTGCTTTTAGGATTCTCTCTTTGTCTTTAATTTTGCCATTTTTATTATAATGTGTCTTGTTGTACGCCTTGTTTGGGACTCTCTATACTTCCTAGTCTTGTATGTCTATTTCTTTCACCAGGTTAGAAAATTTTTCAGTCATTATTTCTTCAAATAGGTTGTCAATCCTTTACTTTTTCTCTTCTTCTGGTACCCCTCTGACACGAATGTTATTACGATGATGTTTCCTCAGAAGTTTCTTAAATTGTCCTCATTTTTAAAAATATTTTTTATTTTTGCTGTTCTGATTGGGTGTTTTATGCTACCTTGTCTTCTACATCACTGATTTGATCCTCTGCTTCATCTAGTCTGCTTCAGTTATTGTAGTCTTCATTTCTGATTGGTTCCTTTTTATGGTTTCTATGTCATTTTTTATGTTTGCTATTTGTTTGTTGAGTTCTCACTGAGTTAATCTAGTCTTCCCCTAAGTTCACTGAACATCCTTATAACCATTATTTTGAGCTTTGTATCTGCTAGAATGCTTGCCTCATTTCATTTAGTTCTTTTTCTGGAGTTTTCTTCTGTTTTTTTCATTTGGGACATATTTCTTTGTTTCCTCATTTTGGATGCCTCTCTGTGTTTGTATATATTATGTAGATCTCTGTGTCTCCCAGTCTTGGTCGGGTGGCCTTATGTAGTAGGTGCCCTGTGGGATCCAGTGGCGCAGTCTCCCTGGTCACTTGCACCGCGTGCTCTAGGAGTGTGGGTTGTGTGTGCCCTCCCATTATAGTTGAGCCTTGATTGCTGTTGGCATGTCAGTGTGTAGGGTTGACCCTCACATTGCCTGGCTGTGGTGTTTGGCCATGTTCACAGCTTACAGGCTGCTGTGTCAGGGCCTTACCCCTTGGAATGGGATTGCCCCAGAAGGCTCTGGTGCCTGGTGAGAACTCCCTTTGGGTTTGCCTCTTGTGGGACTATGTGGGTGCTGCTCTGCTGTGGTCCAAAGCCAACCTCCAGGTATATTGGTTCTGGAGCCTCTTGGGGGGGGGGGGGCTCCAGTGCAGGTCCAGGTCATCCACTGACTGTGACCAGCCAGGGAGTACCTGATAGGAACTATGAAGTGATTCATAGTTGGTCACAGCCTGTGCTGGACCTGAGGGTGCATAAGAAAGGCCATGCTGTAAACGAGGATGGCTGCCACCATCATGGGGCCTGGGGTAACTCACAAAAAGCCTAGGACACCCCAAGGCCTGTTGTTGCCTGCCGGCTCACATTAGGCTTAGCTGCTGATAGAGCCTCATGAGGTTTGCAAGTTGGGTAAGGTGGGGTCTCAGGGAGTTATTGGAGTGGGACAAGTTGTATTCACTAGGTTAATGTAGATTCTGGTTTGGTGCCCATGCTGAACCTGGAGCTCCTCAGCAAAAATCTCAGAGCACAATGAGGTTAATTGCTGCCTGCCTGGGGACTGCAAATCACCTAGGGTTGTCCAAGAGAGAGTGCAATGTGAGCAGGGCTGGTTGCTGGTGGACAAAGAGCCTCCTGCATTGTCTGAGTTGGGTAGGGTGGGGTTCCAGGGAGTCACCAGGGTGGAATGAGCTGAGTTCATAAGTCTTTGACTCCAACCTAGCGACTGTCCTTCTACCAGAACCCAAGGTGAGTACCTGTGACCTAGTGAGCCTGTGCATGGGTCCTTTAAAAGGACATCTGTTTTTTCCAAAACTTCTGTCCCACCCAGATGGTCAGAATCTGTACTGTTTATCACAGCCAGATGTGGGGGCTCATCTTTGTGGCACTGGTACTCCAGGCTTAGGTGCCCAGTTTGGGGCTGGGGTCCCTTACTTCTCTGGGGGAAAAGCTCAGCAGCTGAGATATCCCTCCCAATTCTCAACCGCCATATGCAGGTGTGGGGCTGGCCTGTTCCGCGCACATCTCTGCCTCTCCTACCAGTCTCAAGTGGCTTTTTTATATTCTTAGTTATAAAATTTCCATTCAGCTAGAGTTCGGATGGTTCTCCAGGTTGATTGTTATATAATTTAGTTGTAATTTTAATGTCATGAAAGAAGGCAAACACAGCATTTATCTACTCTGCTATCTTGGACCCTTTCCAGACAACCCAGGGGCTAGGTTTTTGAGAACACTAGCTCACCTGTGTCTCCAAACTTCATGCCAATTCCTTAAAAAAACCTTTGCTTTCTTTGCTGCAATGTCCTATTTATATCTTATTTGGCTTGGAGACATGCAGGCAAGCAGACCCTTTGAGTCTATGGTAACATTTGGGGATTATGAACCTTTGAGAGATTTTAGAAAGTCCACAGCATGAGCCAAGATGGGCCATTTGTATGAAAAAGCCACCAGAAGTGGCTTGGTGTGTCCACATGTTGCGTGGTGTGGAGTCTCAGGGAATCACCTAGGTGGGGTGAACAGTGTTAGCTAGGCTGATGGAAACTCAGATGCAGTACCCACCTGTGTGTGAAATCTGTGTAGGAGGAGGGCTCAACAAAGGAACCATGACTTCTGACAACACTTCTGTCCGGAGAAAGCTGCCTCTCCAGATAATCACCCTAAAGCTAGATAATTCAATTCTTCCCCGTACCTCTCTGGTGACTTTTGAGCCTTTTGAGCTGCTGCCCTAGTACTGGAGCTCAGAGCAAGTGAGTCTATCAGTGAGTAAGTCCGTGTGTGAGCCCCTTAAGAGGAGCACCTGGGACTCCACCCACCTTCCATCTCACTCAGCCACAATCTCTGCTGGTTTTCAAAGCCAGAAACTACAGCGACTTCTCTTACTGGCACTGGAACCCTGAGCTGGGGAGTCCAGTTGGGGTTGGGATCCCTCACTCCTCAGGGAGGACCTCCACAGCCAAGATATCCCTCCCAATTTTTAACCATCACACCTGGGCATGAGATCAGCCTGTTCAGCATCTCTGCCTCTCCTAGCATTCTCGATGTGGCTTCTTCTGTATATCCCTAGTTATAGGACTTTAGCTAGACTTCAGGTGATTCTCAATGATGGTTGTTCTGTAGTTTAGTTGTAATTTTGATGTGTTCATAGGAGGACGTGAACACAACATTTACCTTCACTGCCATCTTGACTGGAAACCCTCCAGATTTTCTAAGATTAGGTGAAAATTTTCAGATGTCAGAACAAGGAGGGGGACAAGTAAAACATGTTTAGCAGTTGGATATGGTCCATAGTTTTCAATTTTAAGTTAAGTTATGTGCACTTAGATCCATCTGTCTGCCAGGCAGTAGGTTATTAAGAATCTTGCAACTACTAATACTGTGTTTCCCCGAAAATAAGACTTACCTGGAAAACAAGCCCTAGCATGATTTTTGAGAATGATATCCCCTGAACATAAGCCCTAATGCATCTTTTGGAGCAAAACTTAATATAAGACATGGTGTTATTTTCACGGACACATGGTAGAGGGCCATGTGCCGGAGAGAGAGAGAAAAGCTTTTTAAACAGGTACAGGAGATAGGTGTCTCACTCAGGAGGACTTTTTCACTTTTTCCTTTAAATTTTAATTTTAACACAATTTCAGATATACAGAAAAGTTACAAAAGTAGTACAAAGGTTTCCCAGATACAATTCATCTAGATTCTCTAAATATAGTTATTTTATCATATTTGTTTCCTCATTCTCTTTGTCTTGTTCTTTTCCTATCTATTTCTTTTTTCTGTGTTTATTTCTTTCTCTCTATGTATGTGTATGTATACGTGTGTGTGTGTGTGTGTGTGTGTGTGTGTTTGTGTGTTCTTCCTGAAACATTTGTGGGAAAGTTGAAGAATCAGTTTCGTTTTATTTTTAAGTAGTTTATTAGCCTCTAACATGCCACAGTGTGATGATCAAATCAGGATATTATGATTAAAACAATATTATCTGATCTATAAAGATTATTCAAATTTTACGTCACTTTTTTTTTTTTTTCTAGAAAAAGAAAAAAAAATTCAGGGTCAGGATCAAACAGAGTGTCACACATTGCGTTTAGTGATCATATTCCATTAGTCTCCTTTTTTCTATAGGGTTGAGTTTGGGTGGGGGAACAGTTTGTCTTTCATTAGAAAAAGATAAATCTCTTTTACCTTTTATAGCATTAGTATTTTAGAAGAGTATAGGCTATTCCTAAATATTTTAGAAGGGAACAAACTATCTTTCAATTTTACTATAGTATTTCTTAATGATTAGATTTATGTCGTGCATTTCTGGCAGGAATATCAAGAAGTGATATTGTGTCCTTCTCAGAGTAAGAGAGATACAATGGGAATATTTGAGGAAGATTTTCAATTTACTTTGGGGAGAGAAGCATTTACTATTCAAGTACTTGCCCTTCAAACCAGCATTTTGCTATTGTTTTATTATTTTAACCTTGTTATTAAAATATCCAAAACCTTTCTCTCTATATAAAGTTATCCTCCCTTGCTCCTCTTCTTGCAACCCATATTTGTTTTCATGATGAAATATACAGACTATTTGGATCCATTTGGTATTGAGATTATACACAAGCTTGGGAAGTTTGATGAGTTAGTAGCTAAAATGTCAGCAAAATAAAGCAGACTGAACTCACTATTGAATTTGGTAATAGGAATTTCTCCCATAGTTTGGTCACTAAGTAGCTTTACATAGGAAGCAAACAGACCATAGACTAAGCAGAGTGTAGAGACACCTAATTACACCGTGCTTACTTTAATAGGAGAAATAATTTCTTATATTAATAAAATTTTTAAAAATTCTCAAAGCTGTATCATATTTATTATTTCCCTTTTATAAGAGAAAGTAATATCCAGGCAAAGGTTTTAAAATATTAACACAAGATAATCCTGCTTTGGAATCCTAGTTTTGTCCCTTAGGATGCTCATTCTGTGCAATTGCTTTATGGACTTCAGAAATTTGAATGGAATCAGAGAGAAGTGGCAAAGCATAGGCTTTGAATTAGCAGGTCCTAGTTGGAGCCCCAGGTTTATCATCCAATATTTGTGGAATCTCAGACACTTTGCTCTCTGGAACTCAGTTTCCTTATTGGTAAAATAGAAGATTATTTTGCCAGGCTCTCATGAGGATTAACAAGGTAAACAAAAGAAAAATATTTAACCCAGTGTACTTGGGAGACAGTATATTACAAAAAATGTGGGTTTTCTCCCATATTTCCTTTTATCTAGGCAACTTCAAAGGTTTGCTAATTCATTCCTTCTTACAAAGTCCATTAGAAGGAATTTCAGTGTCCAGTAATACTGAAAAAGATTTGGAAAGAAAGAGGCACCGGGAATTTTAAATAATTTTAACAACCTGACATGTTGCACATAAGCACACGATCTTTACAGTCCTAAAATCATGAAAGCAAATAATAATTTGGAAGTTTTTACATGAATATAAGTCATTAAACAAAATATATGCAGAATTAATTTGGCAGTCACAAATGGGAAGCCTCTGGATCTTGGTTCTGTGTAGAAATTCCCTCTTGGTAATTTAAATAGTTCATTACAATAGGGATTCAAGAATTGCTGTGACAAAGTAGATGACAAAATCTTTCATGTATTGAGAGGAGAATATCAGGGACTGCAGCAACATGGTCCCGTATTGAGGAAATTGTTCCTCTGAAGGTGTTCTGACTCCCTGGTGGAGTGACAGTGTGCATGTAAGCCCTGAATCCAAGTTCAGTGGCATACACATCCGCTTTGTTCACGTTAGATGTTTGCAGACATATGACATCATAGTCCAGGTAAAGATGAAACAACCTTGAATTCCTATTTCCTAACCTCTATAAGAAGTTACCTTGTGTGTATAGATATTTCTGTTTTTCTCCTATATTTGTAAGGAAATAAATCATTCTGATGGTGGAGGTGAGGAGGGAAGTTACAGATTGGACTATTGGGTACTGTTTTGTTGGGGAAAGAGAACTATAGCCTTATCGTTCACTTTTTTTTAAATTTATTTTTTTACTCTGCTTATAAAAAGGATGACCATATGACTTATCCAAACCAGAGCACTTTTGAGAGAGAAAGAGGGTGCTAGTAGCAATCATACTGAGAAAACAGGAGTAAACTGAGAATGACCCATAAAAACCGGGGTATAAAGTCATGTTCTCCTTGAGGACTTGTGTCAGGAATTAAAACTACTGTGAAGGCTAGAATTGAGTAGTATTGTTAAGTAGATAAAACTGTCAGTAATTCTCCTTACTGCTACCACTATCTCCTTTCAGTGCCCATCTTTTCCAGACTGTTCAGGGTTCTCCATTGCAGACACCTCATCAGGCTTTAATTGGTCTTCCCATAAGAATGTATGTAGCCAGTGCTCCAGTTCTCTTGTCTCTATTCAGAGAACTGAAGGTCTGTCTTACAAACTCCTTTAAGACAAGGTGTGGGTTTCTGGTGATCTTAGTATGGTGGCCTTCTTGGACAAAAGAATTCACGGTCATGAGCAATGTGGGAAATCTGGAGCTAAGCTATTTGGAGAGTGGTTAGATTTGTTTTAGGGAGGCTTTAATTTAATTTAATTTAATTTTATCTTATCTTATTTTATTTTATTTTTTATTTTTCCATGTTGGAAGAAGCCTTCTTCCCCTTTGCTTCAAAATATCTTTTCCTTTCAAGCACGGGCATTTACAGTCTTTCAGTGTAGGCCAGCATTGTCTGTTCTCACAGAAGGAGCAAATAGTTTATGTAGAGTGGCTTAGTCATGGAGCACAGGCTTCCCATTTTAAAGATGAGTATAAATGAGACCTGAACAAGTAAAGTGAGATGCTCAGTCTCACAGCAAAAATTGATGTGTGTACCTAGGCTAGAATTTGAGATTCTTGAAGCCTGGTTTAGTACACTTGCCCCTCTACAGCTTTCCTGACCTAAATAAATTTGTTACCAATGCATGGAGTAGTCACAGGCACGTCTGAATTAATAATCAGGGCATAATAACTAAGTCATAGAGTACTTCTGACATACAAGGTATTGTTTTAAGTGCTTAACATGTATTAGTACACCTAACATTTTAATCAATATTTAAAACTGAGCCAACATTAAAAATTTTTCCCTAATGGTAAATGGAAAATTTAGATTTTTTTCTTTCATGGGAAGCAAAATTAATTGTTTGCTGTACATTAGTCCTGTTTTTTTTCTTTTTATTAAATTTATTAGGGTGACATTGGTTAGTAAAATTATATAGGTTTCACGTGTAAATTCTATAATACATCATCTGTATATTGCATTGTGTGTTCACCACCCAGAGTCAGTTCTCTTTCCATCACCATATATTTTACCACCTTTACCCTCCTCTACCAGCCCTCTCCCCCCTTACCCTCTGGTAACCACTAAACCATTGTCTGTCTATGAGTTTTCGTTTGTTTGTCTTGTTCATTTGTTGCTTTCAGTTTTACATCCCACATATGAATGAAACAATCAAATTAAAAAATTATTTCCCTAGAAAGCCCTGGGTACAGAGTTTCCTCATTTAAGTTGGTGTTTTTAACTCCTTCACTGTACATTAGAGGAGCGTTTTTCAGCATGCATCTTGCTGTTTTGGATTCAAGGCTGAAGTGCAATGTTTCTTGGAATGTTTATATTTGCGCTGAAGTGATGTGGACTCATATGATTAGGTAAGGTTTGTTGCTGGAGGCAACATTACGCAATTGTTTAAAATCTTACTCAGTTCAGATGGTTAACAGTCTTCAGTAGCATTTAACTCCTGCTTTGTATTCATTTGTATGCAGGTACATTAAGAAAACAGTTTAGCTGGCTTCCTGGGGTGCCTTTCTGACTGATGTCATTGTTGAAGCTGCATTTCAAATATAGTGAAAAAAGAAAATGAAGAAAAATGAAAAGAAAAGAAAAACATATAGGACACATTGTAATTCATTGCCCATTAAAGGTTCAGGAAGTCTTTTTTTCCTAAATATGGACCAGAGATACAAATAGCCCGAAAGACATTGCTTTCTGTGGAATCCAACATGGAGGCTCCCTGGGAGGGCTGGGCATTGAGTATTATTGCCAATAGCTTTTTGCTGTCCAGTTCAGGTCCTGATGATTTTTCTTGGAGTCCTAGCAGTTGTCTTGTAAGTGAGGATGTGTTTCATGTTGAGAGATGCTAAGGTGGACTGTGCTATAGACTTTTATAAAAAGCGTTGATAATTATATATGGAAGGTGTTGAGCAGGAAGAGCCCTCTACCAACCCCAAGTGAGGACTCCAACTGTGTGGTCAGTTGGCACAGATCAGACCACTGTCAACCTCCAGAGGTAGGTGCCCACAGACCTCTGCCCACTGCGTCTTCTACAGGTTCAGAGTCTCCAAGGAGGACTCAACATGTAAGGCACTGGTTAGAACAACACTTCACTCATGGAAAGAAGAAATGCAGCAAGATCAGTGTATGTATGATTTACAGACTGTGGTATGGCCAGAGGGTCCCATGTGAGAGCCAACTGAGGGTGGTGAGATGCAGGCAATTCTCTGATACTGAAGGAGAAGACCTGATTCCCTTCCCATTGGTGGCAAATGTACTGGTGAGGCTGGCCAGGTGCCATATGATGCAAAGGCTTAAGCAACACAAGGGTATTCACTGAGTACCCAGCATAAGGGAAAGGTTTCTTCTAACGAGGGAGAAAAATCTGGGGCTAAGAGACACTTTGCCTCCAGCTTCCACACAGGAAAATGTTCCAGGCTCAGGTAGCTGATTGGATGATTTCAAGGCAGCAAATCATATGGTAGAAAGGGACAGAGGAGAATAAAGGATCAAACTAGAAATGTCCACCCTGAAAATGAACATTTACAGTAGCTATCTTCATCCCTCCCCTCAATTGTATGAATGGCAAGCATTACTACTCAATCATGGAAGTTTTTCCAAATGAATTGGAATACACAGTCAGAATCCTTTTTTTTTTTTTCTTCCTTAGAATCCCTAATAAATCATTTCATGGGGACACGGCTAATTATATGGAGTTAGTATATTATTTGAAATCCATTTATTACAAGACTAAAGACCTTAATGAAATTAAAGACATGTCAACTGAGGTAGAAACAGAGTGGGAGACAAGTGCTTATATCAAAGCAGGCCTGGGAAATGCAGTCAGCTAACAGAGGAAGAAGAAGAAGGGATACTGGCATGGGAGAAATGAATCTTAAAAACTCAACTGGGTTGACACGGATGGATGGATGAATGCATAAATAATGAGAGGTACATTTGAATTAGTCAGAATGTCTGTATTACCCTCATGGCATTTTCTTCATTTTTAAACAACCCTGGGCAAGCCCCATATGTCAGATATTTCCTAGCAAAGCAAAGATCGGAAGTGTGGCAATATCCTGATAATTCAGGCAAAACCTCTACTTCAGTTTAGCATACAGAAATACCATTGGGAAAGAAAATTATAAATAACAATATGTTTTTCTTTTATTACAGCATGTCATTATCATCTTTATAAATTTATATGACATCTTTTCCTTAGGAAAGTAAATGGAATTCCCTTAATGCTTAAAGTATTACTGAAAGTATTGTGCAATGTAGGCTAGTATTAAAATCCAACACACATGTGAAAAGACTTGAACTTTTGTTCCTAAGTGATTGGTCAAAACTCCATAGCAGTCATCTTTTGACTACAGCATTCCAATAAAAAGTAAAAAATTTCCTAAATTGTGTATTAAAGAGCAAAATATTCAACCAACAGAGAATGCCTTCTTTTTATATTTGTGTAAAGTTATTTGGGTTAGCTCATATAGTTTTAACCAAATATCTTGACGTACTTCATGATGTGGGGCTAACAATTTTATTTCTCTGCTCCTTACGTTAGCTTATGTGCAATCATCATTTCTTTTTGAACTATTCAATGTAAATTAAAAAGAAATTATATTATACATATTTTACTTGTCCCAAACTAAAATTATGTAAAATTCTTCAACTCAAAGTAACCCATGTTAATGTTTTGGTCATATACACCCTTTTAAAAAACAGAGGAGAGATTATTTTTATACACTATTTTGTAAAATGACTGTTTCGCCCCAAATGTATTGCATGATACATACCTTGTCTCTATATCAACACATTTAGTTTTACATAAAATATATGGATATATCATTTTTCATCGTTGCATAGTGTTCTATTACATGGGTTTAACATGTTACTCAACCACTTCCTGTTTTTGGATATAACATTTGTTTCCAAATTTTGCAATAATGCAAAGAAATGAGATAATATTTTTGAAGCTAAATTTTTGCCTCTATTCTTAGTATTCTATTTAGAACAAACCTTGGAAGTGCTATTGCAGGGACAGAGTGTGAAGGGACAAAGAACTTCAGCTGTCGCTTGCTGAATTGCCTTCTAGAAAGGTCGCAGGTGTTTTTACTCTGAATGACTGTGTGTGGAAATCCAAGAAGCCTTGATAGTATCCTTTTTCTTTCTTTGTCCTTTATCTTTCTTAGTTGCCCATTTGATAAATGTGCTACTGTTTCCTCATTTTAATTTGATATTTAAAAAATTACTACTGAGCTTAAACATGTTTATTGGCCATTTGTATTACTTGATTTGTGCATTATATATTCTGATTTTTACCGTAGGTCTATTAGTAGTGTCGATTTCTTGCAGATTCGAAAATAACTGTATTTATTAAATATACGACCCCATGGACTGTATGAGTTTTATAAATGTGCATTTCTGCATATTTATCAGTTATTCCTCCTCTGCTTAAAGATTCTCCTCTCTCTTCCTCTCTATCCCACATTCTGAATCCTGCTCATTGACGTCTACCTTTCCATTAATTCAAAATCCTGATATAGAGGATTTTGAATGACAAATGAGAATCCACATTAGTAGTTGCTTTCTCAAATTGTTCTCACTGCATGGACCACTAGCAAAACTATAATATTGAATGTGATAGAAATCGATGATGAGCTAAAGTGCACCTGAGCAGAGCATACAACTTAGCCCATCTCAAAGTAGAATAGAACATTGAATCAATTTTCTATACTTTTTAGCTACTAATAAGGTCATTTTTTCTTCATTACCTAAATATGTTATAATAAAGTAGATTTGTCTCATGAACTGTTTTTTTTCCCCCTTTCAATTTGCCTAGTAATGTCTTCCATTAGGCATTGCTTAGTAACAATAGCACAGACATAGCCAGAATATCTCAGAGCTGAGGACTCCAGCTACAGATGAAATAAGTATTACAGGGAAAATGGGGACTCACATCCAGGGTCAAATGGAAAGTTTTTGTAGGCACTTCCTGAAGGATGGCATGAAGAGGTCGGGTGGCAGCTTCTGCATCAGCTCTGTGGAAAAGCGCTGTCTGAGTCTGACCCCCATGTTTAAGAATCATTCCACGACATCGTGATTCTCCACCCAGCTCAAATCTCAGAGCTTCGTCTTTGATTCAGCTGGTACAGTGGGATGGATATTCATATCTTTGTAGACATGTTGCCTTCCCACCAGTAATTTTCTTCCTCATGGTGTTTGGTGTTAGGGTGAAGGGCAAAGGCCACATTTGAACATAAGTCAGGTGTTTTTATTTTATGTGGGGGGAAGCCGGGAGCATTTGCAGAACTTAAAACAGAAATCAAACCTTTAAAGGTCGACGGTATGTGTCCTGCCATTCATATTTTCTTCTAGCTTCTAACTTTCCTTAGGCTTAAAATATATCTAGAGCCTTTCATTCCTTTGTTCTTTGGAGAGTTCATTTCTTATTCTTTCCAAAAAAAAAAAAAAAATCTTGTTTTTCAAATTTTTTTTTTTTTTAATGGGCAACAAAGTTTTGTTGATCATAGTTTCAAAACCTTGCTGCTTTACATCTCTGCAGAACATAAAAGGGTCTGTTTTTATTTTAGGGACTGTTACACTGCCCCCTAACTTGGTAGGATTCTTAGTGGGCAGAAGTTACTGGGCTGAGTGATTTGCTGACTGTAAAATTAGGAGGAATTGGGGCCAGAGAGGTGGCCACCTTATTTTGAAATAAAGACAGATGGGGAAATGCATCTGTAAAGGATGCAAATTTAATATTTCACAATATCTTCTTTCATCAACACAGCTACCAAGCTTGGCATCAAACCTGCTTCTAATCTGATATCTTTTAGTGGATGTGTCAGTATAAATTTTATAGATTGTAAGTTTATAGTTCATTAAAACAATGGGTGGAGCGCAAGAATGCTGTTTGGGGATTTCTGCCACATTTTATATATCATAAAATATCAGAAAAAACAAATCCTCTACTTGCTTCTTATTCGACAGCATGCATACAGACGTATTCTTGATCATAATCGTTTCCCTTAAATATGTAAACAATAGAAATGTCCAAGGCTCCTGTGAAGAAAAATAATATAACAAGGTAACTACATTTTCTGCATTCAATATATTTTATGCTTTCATTTGAGATAGCAGATTTTGATGACGTGTGCATTGTTGCTCTATTCAGTTCTTTGGAGAAACATGTATTTGTCATCTCTGTATATTTATCAGTTATTCCTCCTCTGTTTAAAGATTCTCATCTCTCTCTTCCTCTCTATCCCACATTCTGAATCCTGCTCATTGACGTCTCTACCTCTCCATTAACTCACACTCTATATGCTGGGAAAATAAACGAGCCCTCCCTCACAGACAAGATCCTTGTCGTGCTTGAGTTCACAATCTACAGGAATCTTCCTTATTTTTCTCTTGCTGCAACTGCTTGTGCCCCACTTAGAAATACTTGCTTTCCTTTCTATACGTCACTTAAATGTTTTGAACTCTACATCTTTATCGTAGTTATTTCTCCACTTTATTGAAGTTTGAGTGTTGATAAATTAATTACTACCCTTCTTCTCATCTGAGTTATGAACCAATTTTGCCAAAACAATAAGGAGAATGGGACCTGAAAGGTCATATTTATTTTGGTGACTCTCAACATGGGCAGTAGACCAACTGGGGTTCCTAATACTGAAATCCAGCATTCTGCAGTTCTGACATAGTAAGTTATGCACTGAAAGGCACCCTGGGAAAGGCAAACAGCACCATGGGTTCACTCTGTTAGGTGTGGAAAGTGTAAGGATGAACTTCAATCCAGCAAGCCCTAAAACTTACAAGGAAGAGCAGCTGGGTCCCAAGATACAGGGACAACAAAGGGGTGGCTATGCATACCCAGTTTATCCTTTTAAGATGGACATGAGTAAAATGAGAGGCCAGATGTGGGCTCCCTTCACATCTGAAGGGGGAAAAAGTGTTCACATCCCAACACACTCTGTTTACTTCTCTACCAGAGGGTCCCTTTTGAATTTATTGTTTAACCCTGCAGAGTAGTTAGAATCCAATAGGCATTCACTAAATATTTATTAAATAAATTTATTAGGAGATAACCTTATTTCAGGGATTAACTTCAACAAAGAAGAAATAAACAAACAAACATTCTTGGACTGAGTAAATTCCAGTTACTACCTTGTAAAAAGTATGTTTTACCTTGTGCATATTTTCATGATATTTACAATGTCAAGATAAAACCTTCAAGCCTTAGTTTCAATCATATCCAGCCTCCTTTGCTTACTGAGGTAAACACATGAACGTGACTATTCTTTGACAAATTTTCAATGAATAGGGGGCCATAAAAATCTCAAATCACTGTAGATTAAATAATGTAGGGAAGGTTTGAAAAGACCTCACTGTGACTCAAAGAACTTTCTAGAAATCAGGAACTGAAATCCGGGTTGTGGTACAACGGAGAAACAGTATGAAGAGAAATTCACGAGCTAGGGAAACTTGGGCAACTTCAGAAAGTCTGATGCTGTTTTGGCCATAAATTTTAAATATTCTTAATTAATCTGTGTCCCCATCCACCAAGCATGTGATGTCAGTCTTTGCTCATAAAAGAACATCTGCTGACTTGGTCAGGGAAGCAGCCCTTCATTGAATCGGGGATATGGTCTGATTTTCCTAACAGCAAAGTTTGCCTTAGGGTTTACCGTTAATTAATTGTGTCTAAATATTAACTGACATCCTTTCTAGGGTGTGAGCAAAACTCCCCTCCAGGGCATGTCCTCTGTGGGAAATTTAACATTTCCATTACGAAAGCCAAAAGGATGAAATACTTTTGGAAATGTGGCTGTTGAGTGCAAGGGAGAGGGCAAATATATATCTCTTACCAATTGAGGAAGGAAGAGAGAAAGACTAAGAGAAATGGCTCCAGGGAAGTGGATGGTTAGAGAATTGATTCATGCCAGCTTTCAAAGAAATTGAATCAAAAGAAGGAAGGAGGAAAAGCAGGTTTACTGAGGCATGGGCTTGTATTAAAATTGTAGAGTGCGAGTAGGCAGGGGAGTTGTGATGGACAGGAAGAACTCTTACGAGAACCTCACCTTGGAAATGCTTTTCTTCCATAGGGGGAGGCTTGTCTGCAAAATCACTAAAAACTGAGTCTTAAGCCACAGAGAAGAATTATACCAAGTCTGCTTTCCTTTTATTTCTAGAGAACTGACTTTGGTTGTTAGATCAAATTACAAAGTAATGGAAACCATTTGCCTTATGGTCAAGAACAAAATAGGTTAGATTTGATGATACAATTTCTTATTCCTCACAAGGAGTGATTTTTGTCCTGGGAAAATTATTCAACCAGAATCTTTTCTCCTTTTGCTCAACTCTGAAAACTGAGGCCATCTGTGTAAACATACCTTAAGTGTTTGCTGTTAAAAATTCTTATTCAGGAAGATCAGACTGCAAACCAATACCTAACTTCACTCTTTGTTTCAGGATAATCTGGTATACCAATTTCTCCAAGGAAACATTGTGCTTACTTGAGAAAACAGCTATTGTTGAAACAGGACAATGGGTTTCTTACTTGGACTAAGAGCATATTTAGCAGGACAGAAATCAGCTCATCAAGACTTACCTCAAGACCCTTGATTTATTGTGTCCAACTGAGGTAGATGAAAGGCAGGCTGAGGAGACAGGGCTGGCTACAGGACAAGAAATCTTCGCCCTTCTGAAACTGCTCACCAGACCCTAAGGCCAGACCTCAAGGTGGGATGGACAGTGGGTGGCCTAGGAGCCGGCTTAAGACTGGCTGCAACCAAGAATGTATCCAATGTGATAAGTATTTATCTTATTGTATGAGGGATCCATGTATAGAAGAAAGGTTTCAGAGAGAGAAGAACAATCAGTTACTGAGTCCTCGTGAAAAAGTGGAGAATAGGATTTGGCAATAATAACTCAGTGATTTAGCTTTTCAGGACTTGGAACCCTTTTATTTCTGAAAATGTATTATGGACTTCCAATGCTCTGACAACATGCCAAATATTTCTAGCTGTCTTAGTTATTTAGTCTCATCATACCTGGTATTTTTTATGGTTGATATCTCAACTTCTTTGTTTGTTTGGTCAGCTCTCTGCAGTCATTTACTTGTTTATTTATTATTGTTCTTATTATATTCGGCCTAGGAGCCATTGCTTCTAACACTCTCACCAAATTTATCAACCTCTTTTCTCTTTTATTATTCCAAAAATTCAGTTCTAGATGAATCCTACTGACTGCCTCTTCCGCTTCTACGTCTGCAGTGCTAATCTTTCTGAGTACTGCTCTCCAACACTAATTGAGCCCTTGATACTGCCTGAGAAGTTTTCTATAGGTTCTCGTAAGCACTGCCTCACTAGTTCCCCATAGCTAAATTTCGAAATCTTCCCTGTTCTCCAAAGAGTACCTTTCCTTCTGACTTCTTCTCACTCTCAACATTACCAAACAAAACCATCACCATTAAAAACAACAAACAAAGAAACCCAGAAGCAACCAGGGGCGGGGGGAGGGGGAGGGGGAGGGTTTCTTAACTTCTTCTACCTCCCCTATTTTATTTATTGATTTTTATTGAGTTGGCATACAACATTGTGTAAGTTTAAGGTGTACAACATATTGACTTGATACATTTATGCTGTAATATAATTGTCATTGTAGCATTAGCTAGCACCTCTATCAAATCACATGATTATCATTTCTTCTAGTGTTGGGAGCAATTAAGATGTAGTCTCCTAGCAAGTTTGATGTTGATAACATTGTTTTGTTGTCTATAATCACTGTACTGTGTGTTAGGTCTCCAGGACTTATTTATCTACTAGTTGTAAGTATGTACCCTTAAATAGCATGTCTCTCATCCTCCCTGCTTTGCCCCCTCCCCCTACCCCCATCTCTGGTAATTTATATTTGTCTGCATCTATCTTTCCCTCATCTTCTGAAATAAAGAAAAAGGTGTGTTGTCCTGAGACTGACCCTCACCAGTTTTCTAGCTCCAGTCCGTTCCCACCTTATCATGCGTTTGGCCCATTCATAACCTCATTCCTGTACCTCTAATTTCTCCCCTATTGGCTCTTCTGAATCAGTTTTAAAATATGCTCAATTGTTTTCAATTAAAAATAAAATCCTTCCTTAACCTATTCTCTGCTCTAACTTCCACCCACTTTTGCTCCCTTCTGTTGGTCACGATGTTCTTGAACTGTAGCACTAGCTTTGGTTTCCGGTCTTCCACTGACTCCCTAACCCTGCCATCTAGCTCTTCCCTCTGAAATACCAGAAATGGGTCTGGCAAAGGCCACCGATGAGCTTTTCATGACTAAATCCATGAGGGATTTTTTACCTTTCCTTTATTTGTTGTATCTTCAGCATTTTATGTTATTGAACAAAGAAAGCCTCAGAAAAGAGTGATGATAAACTCTCTAAGCAAGGAATTATGTCATATATAAGGGAGGGTGTCATGGAGTTTAAGGAGAAAGTGAAAGATTTTTTGGCACAAGCTTTGTGTAGAATAATAGGGAGGGGAAGTAAAGAATGTTCACATTAGATTGTTGGAAGAGCCCCTGAACGCCATGTTAAGGAATTCAGATACTATTCCACAATGATCAGGGCTCACTGACACTATTTGAAAAGAGAATAATACGTGGTAAGAGGTGTTAGGTATTGTATATCTGCCACTGTGTTTCAAACTAGGTGACTCAAACTTACCTAGAATTATGGCGTCAGTAACAGAATCAAAGTCCTGGGCAGTTAGGCTAAGGGGAACATATGTATTTTTAAAATATTGCAATGAAATATCACCTCACACCTGTTAGAATAGCTATCATCAACAAGGCAAATAATAGTGAGTGTTGGAGAGGTTGTGGAGAAAAAGGAACCCTCATGCACTATTTGTGGGAATGTAAATTGGTACAGATGCTATGGAAATAGCATGGAGATTCCTCAAAAAGTAAGACTAGAATTAACATATGACCCAGCAATTCCTGTCCTGGGAATTCACCCCAAAAATATGAAAACATTTATCCATAAAGATACATGTACTCTGATGTGCATAATTTTGTTTTGAGTTTGTGGCTGGCTAGAAATTCCAGTGGAAAACCAGAAAGGTATTTAAAGATTCAGGACTAACTGTTGAGAGAGGACAGCATAGATGTAGAGATTAGAAATTTATTTCTGGAAAAGTGAATGTTGAAATTTTCATCAAGATCTCTATTGGGACAAGCAACTATCCCCAAGATAGTCCCTTTCTTGCAATTTGTTCCCCACTCCCCAATCTTTTAGCGCTCAGAGAATCCCTTGCAGCACACTTATACAAAGTTCCATTTTATCTTACATTTAAAACCGTTGTCATTCACAGATGATACTATTCTGTTATACTGATATGTCCTTTTGTGATTGGTGGTAAGGCACATTTTTCCTTTTGACAGTTGGCTTGCAATTTTTTTCTGTATATGCTGAATTGCTTTCTTGCTCTTGCAAATATATTCAACATCACAGTTCTTCTACATGACAGACAGAGAAGACCCTGGCAGATTCCAACCTCAGGAAGAAATTATGTCTGTTTCTATATTACTACCAAGAGATTCGTGTATGTATGTCAAGAGACACCTTTGCATTCATAGTGCATTTCTATTAAATGAAGGACATATGATGTGATATTCTTTGATGTCATTTTACTCTATTGGATCATTATATTTCAAATCAATTGTTAAAAAGTTGACTGAAATTATTTCTGTATGCTTTTAATATAATTCCATAGATATATTTTAAAATAAAATATCAGGATTGATGATTAGATTTGAACCTGTGAAATTTGGGATATATAAACAGACCATTGTATAGTTCAAAGTTTTAATGACCAAATATCAAATTTCTGATAATGTAGATATACAAGTATATAAAGACTTGTAAAATGTTCGAAATAATATATAAAGTCTGCAATAGTTTGTAATCTATTTTTGTTGCCTTTTACTCAGAGATACAAATCCCCATTTGGTACTCTTTGATATCTTCATTTAAAATTCTTCTCTACACAATGCCCAATTTGCCCCTGTTGTTTCTTTCTAGGAATAATGTACCTTTTGAACATTCTTTAAATATTCATTCTGAGAACCTTGTTAAAATTTTCCCAATGCAATGTGTATGCATATATTAATACATATACACCCTACACACATATACACACATGTAATATACATAATATGATACTCAGCATTAATTTAATGTCCTTAAGACATCAGTCATGACAAACTCCTTGAGGGTAGGGCTAGGTCTTTCTTAATATCTCCCTCTGCACCACATACAGTGTTTTGCATATGGTGGTTATATAACAATTGCTGTTTGTATTGAGATCTTCTATTCCCATGGAACTCAGTTAACCCTCTTTAGTCTCTAACCTCTATTACCTCTTGATGATATTTTCTGTGTATATATCTCTGTTTGCCAAATTCCGTACCTTGACTATGGATAACCAATATTACCACTATATAATTGTTCCAATAATATTTCAATAGTTGGAGGAAAAGGCAGCCAAATGTCACCTTTATTTGCATCCAGACAAATCTAAATAATACAGTTTACTTCAAGTTCAAGAACTTTTCACTTTGGGATGGGAAGCAGATGATCTATAGCTCTTAACAGTCATTTCATATATGCCTAGTGAAGTACACTTTGGTTTCTGAGTAGATAAAATTGCTCTGCCTATGTGATTGTAGGCTCTTCCTATCACAATACCCTAGATGATATGGTTTTTTTGGAACATTGTATTGGGCGTTTCAGGGCTAGGTCCATTTTTCCCTGAGAGAAAAGTTGTTGGAGCGGGATGAACATTAGATGAAAAGGTCGAGAGCAGTGGTTCTCAGAGAGTGTACTCCAGACCAGCAGCAGCAGCATCACCAGGGAACTTTTCCAAAGACACACTCTCTGGTCCCATCCTAGATAGATGGAATGAGAAAGTCTGGGGGGTGAGCCAGCAGTTCTCCTCGTGATTCTGAGGCACAAAAATGTTTGAGAGCTGCCGGTCTAGAGCGTGGTTGATCTCTCAAAGAGGTCATCCAACTTTGAAAATGTATGACTTAGTGGATGTGGTTCCTAGGTTCACGCTGCACTAATCGAATGTACAGCTTACATTCTCAGCTTTCTCATTTATAAAATGAGTGGTTCGTACCAGGTGATAGTTAACATATAGCCTACCAACTCTACTCTGACAGTACGATTGCCTCCCCAAAACCAAATGTGGAGGACGGTTCATCCAGTTAGTCTTGTGGCTGCTGTGTAGTAATTAATTTCTGGCTTACCTGCAAGTCATATGACTTAATATTCAAAGTAATATTAACCTAAATGAAACAGTGTGACTTTACAGCTTGATGCTTGATTTAGTCTTACACATCAGTGGACTTATAGAGTGGAAGGCTTACCATAGTTCTTGGCCCCACATCAGCACACCTACTGTGAGAGGCTATGGGGCCAATTTTTGGCTTCAACCTGCCAATCCAAGATATTCTGGCAGATAGAATGAGCAGGTACAAATGTTTCATATGAAATTCATCTCTTATTTTCCCTTTTCCTATTTTTTAATCAGAGAAAAGAGGGTGGAAGTGTATAGAATAAGATGGACATTTGGTATCTTATTGAGTTAGCATATTAGACATTCAAATTTATAGTCAATAGCTGTGAATGCCTAAAAAGAATTCTAATGGTAAAATTCAAAATTTTACATCAGCTCTAAAAGAAATACAGTTATTTTTCTAGATACCTAGCTACAAAAAACTTGGAATCTACAAATAATTCATCTCTCTTTTTTATCCCAATGGTAATGGCATATTGTCTTATCAATTAATTTTTCATTTACAATGTTTTGAATTCATTATTTCCTCTACATTCTCTATATTGCTGCCTTTCACCTCAGAATCCATGCATGAGGTTTCCATAACCCACAACAATCACTTGTTAATTGTATCTGGCTACATTCTTCTCAAATCTCAGTCAGAGACATAAACTTGACTCTAAAAAAGAGACATTTCCTAGAAGCCATTTTTTTTTATCAAGTGAAATTTAGGGTTTAATAAATAAATGTCATTATATTTTATTGAAGAAGCAGAAATAGTTTATTCACCCTCAGACACTGTCTATGCACGATGAATCTAATTTGAGAGGTCACTGTAGTGGAGAGTTTTAATTGACTCACTCCATATCATACTGATAGCATATAAGAATAGATGTCTTCAGTGTCTTAGACTATCTGTTTGTCAGACTGTACTTTATCCAAACAAAATATTATTTTCAGGAAAAAATATATCTGACACCAAAAATAAAACAGGACTGTAGAATTGTGTTTCAGTTTGTGTAAATGATCTAACCTCCTTTTAGTCACTTGGGTCTGGAATGGCTGCTTTAGCAAATTTCTTACTCCATCACTTTGTTAAAAATATAGACAGTTGTATAACTTTGTCTAAGCTCATGCATTATTGAGCTGATAAATCATAGTGGCTTTGAAAAAGCCAATATGCTCCAGCTGCCTCTCATGCAAATTAACTGCATGTGCTAAAACTCCTTATGGAAATTTCAATGGCTAAAAATATTATGCACAATTAAAACCCAATGTTATTTTTGCTTTTTTCCTACAATATTTTCTCTGTGAGTAGATCTTTTAAAAGGCTTTTGATTTTGATAACTTCTGGTTTTTGTTTTATTTTAAAGAACATACACACACACACATGCATGATTACGCACACACACACATAAACACAGAGGGTGCCAAAAATGTATACACATTTTAAGAAAGGAAAAAAGTGTATTAAAATTGTAATGCTCAATATATACTGACAACAAAAGATGAATACAAGTCATTTTTGACTTCTGCAATTACAGGAGGTGCTCAAAGTGGTTACCATCAGCGTCCAGACACTTCTGATTATGGCGAACTACTGCTTGAGCAACGTTGACCCAAGTGTCCACATGTATACAATTTTTTGGCACCCCCGGTATAAATACACAATCAAATCTTGTTATCAGCAGTAGTTATGTTCTATGAAATCACCACAAACACTGAATTAGCACATACTGAGCCATTGCTCCTAGGGGAAATATAGGTTTAGGTTCCTGTGAGACTCTGGTCACATTTTTGTTAACTGATCAATATGTAATCTTGTTTTATGTGTGTTACTGTTTAAATGCAATTATTTGATATATATTGTTGATTAATTAAAATTGAATATGGCCAATGGCGGTATAACTCATGTCTGAATGAAGCTCATCTAATGCACTCTTTTCTTCATAAGGCACTTACATCACAGCCTTCTAGTACTTAGAAACACTAGATAGCTACTCAGTGTTAGGGTTGAGGGCCATTTTAAACAATGAAATCCCTAACAGAAAGTGAAAGTGTAAAAAACACGGCAGTAAATACACTATGAACAGGACATTTATTTACAGGATGAGAGCTGATATAAGAAGGTAGACTGGGAATGAGTGAGTTGGAACATTCAAAATTTTTGTCACTGTGTACTCGTTCACAAATGACAATGAGAACAGCCACAAGTATTGATTGATTTGGGGCTTACACATAAATTTCAGCAAGTAGGCAAGTTTATAAATATGTGATCTGCAAAAAAATGAGGATTGACTGTGTGATAATTAGATGTAAATGGAATGTGTTAAAAATTTAGAACCCTAAACCCAATATAATGCAATAAGTCTATAAGGATGCCCTGAAAAGTTCCAAAGTACTCCATTCTGAGAATTCATGCTCAATGAAATTTATCTTCAAGTATTCATTTTCTCATATATTTGGGTTTTAATAAACAAATACTATTATATTTTATTGAACAATGTAATAACATTACATTTTATTGAATTTTAATTTGTTTTAGTTTCTTGGTATCACTATGTGGCGTATAAAGCATTTGGTCAGACACTTGTAGTCGTGTTGCTAATCCATACTTTCTCCAGACCTTTGGATGTGCCAAAGTATCTATTATGTGACTCTATAAGAAGAAGATTCTCAAAAAAACCCAATCAAACAAACCAACAACAACAACAACAATAAAAAACTGTATAGAGTTATTGATGAAACGTTTTCTTCCTCAAGCCAAAGTAGTTTTCTATAGTCTTAATCTCCTAGGCATCGAAAAAAATGTGGTGTGGTTTAGTTAAACAGTCAAACTCCCTGTCATTTTTTTAAACCTTATCCTAAACAAGTTTCTAGTCATTTTGAAAAAGATTATGATTTTGACTTGTTGGAGCAGATTTTATTAGAAAACCGAGAATATCATAAATCAGTGATTGAGTTGCAGTGCACTGAACATTTAAAAAAATGATGACAAAATTATTTGCATTACCATGGAGTGAATTACTTTGATGAAAAATAGTAGCTTTGTAGATAACTGGATGCGTACAAAATATGCTAAATATATGGAAACCTAAACCCAAAGTAACACAATAAATCTACAAGTATGTTGTTAAAAGTTTCAGAGTACCCTATTATGAGAATTCCTGTTCAATGACATTGAATTTGTATTCAAGTATAGTTTCTTCTCATATATTCTAACCATATTTTGTTCATATTTTTTTCTTCTATATGCATCACCTATTATTTTTATTATCAACACTGGTTACTTTTCCTTGGTTCTTTGTTCCTTAGATATTGATGTAATTAATTAGTTATACCTTGTTAGATAATCCCAATGTTCAAATTACATTTAATGATCTCATTGTCACATAGTTTATGAGTTGTACATGATTTTTACATGAATTGAATTTCTATATTTTATAAGTAGATTTACTTCTTTTCCACTTCATATCATTAACCAATGCAATGCTCTGTTAAAACAAAGTCACCTTCTCTGACTTTAAATGAATCCTTTAAAAGAATAAAAACTAGAAAAATAAAGTAACTTTCGAATTCCTTTTATTCATAAGTAGGGTCCCTTTGAATGTTTATTACTTATGATAATAGCTCTTCTTAATCAAAAGTGTTATCTCTTATTTTGTTCTCCAGATTCACTACGGAAGATGAAACCTTTGTTCTCTATATGATATTACTCTTTTTGAAATGAAAATATACAAACATACTATTTTTAATGTTAATTTCATATTTTTGAATAAGAATACAAATAAATCTAACCATAGTGAATTATTTAGGTATTGAATATGATTGTATTCATTATGTACCTATCCCCCCGCCCACTTGAAATTTTCCAAGAAGATAAGATGTTCAGATATACGAAGAATTTACCAGCGTTTCATATCAGGATACGTTTCAAGATTGGTTGAAACTAGTTCTGTTGTTATGGAAGACTGATTTTGTTGTTTTCCTCAGAAGAAGCTGAATTTTGATACAGATATACATTTTTTATTGGCAAATACGGAATCTAGAATTTAACCTATTTAAGATGGTTCAGTGTGAATTTGAGACCATTTTCTGAGTTCCATAGACCATGCTGAGTATTAACAATGCATTACTCATGGTCTCATGTTTATGCATGACTCAGTAGGAGGGACAGTGTATATAAAACAGTGTGGATGTGACTCACTCTTCCTATGGTTTTGGTACTGTTACAAACCAATCGGATGAAAATCTTTGCACAAAGGATGTACTTTCTCTGACATGTACTTTTAAAATGGCCTCAGAAGGCTCCAGCTTAAAACAATATGTTTTTGTTACGTTTTAAGTAAGGCAAACCTTTTGTATATTTATATGATAAACTTTTCCTATGTTTGCCTAGACCTAGATTCACATGTCAGTAGAAAAGCAAAGTAATCGTGTTTATGAATTAAATGAGTTCCTCAAGGACAAAAGAACCACAAGGAATTTATAATAATTATGTTACAATTAAGATATCGGGGGACATTTTACCGCATCCATTTATTTCTTAAAAGAAGAAGCAGAGGTAAATTTTTGCTAGAAATTAGAGCATGTATATTAACAAACAAAAACATCTATCTATCTATCTATTCCCTTTCCAGTTTTTGTTTAAATTGAATCTTTCATATTCACATAGAGTAACATCATAAGGAAATGTGGGAAAACTCAGTGGTGGTACATCTCTCCCTCCTGAGTATGAACAGTACTCCAGAGGTGGGAAAGAAAGAATAGTATAATATTTCTGATGGTACAAGCCAGAGTGATTCCCCTGGGGTTGCTGACCCAACAAGAGCGAATTAATGTTCTAGAGGAGCAAGTGGCTATGGGGCTCATGCATAAACAGTGTTATACTTGGCTGTGAAGCTACAGCCAGAGAGAGAGAGAGAGAGAGAGAGAGAGAGAGAGAGAGAGAGAGAGAGAGAGAGAGAGTTTTGTAAATATGTTCATTTAATTTCAGCAAAATCACGTAGTTTTTCTTAACCCTATTTTATAGTCCTGACTATATACCAGTTAAGTTAATGGTAAAACTCTGGATACGTTCAATTTTTCCCATGATTGATGATATTCATTTTAAAGATTTGAATTCAGAAAGACACAGAAAACTTGCCCCCAGTCCTGTGAAATAAGATCATTTATCAGCTCTGCTTTATTTGCCAAAGAAGGTTCAGTTACCCTTTATATTATTGTTAGAGCTCAAGACAATGTTTCTTTACTTATGAGCAGATGTTTGAAATCCTCCAGGAGGTTTCTATAAGACTATGGAAATGAACTTGGCATGGGTACTGGGCTCCCAGGTGGAGCGGTGCACATGAGCCTCCTTAGAAGTATTAGATCAAGGCTAGTCAGGGAGAGCAACAGAGCCTAGCCACCAAAAGCCGAGTGCTTTGGTGAGTGACAGGTACAGGCTCCTTCTGAAGCATGAAAAGGAATGCTAAATGATCTCCCTGACAGAATAAATCTTCTGTTTGTTTGGTCTGGACCAGATGTGCTACAGGCTGATGTGGAAATGTCTGCTCATGCCAATTTCACTTTAAATCACAATTTGGCAGGCCAGTTAGTTTGAAAAGTTGCAGCCCATTTAGCACTTTAAACAGAAATGTTTTCTAATGGTCTTTTCAGTTAATTTGCAAATCCACACCAGGGCCTAAATAGGGCTGTAAGAAGCTGTTCTCTAGAGATGTGGGTCACTTGATCAAAGAATTCTGTCTTGAGTTTGAATGGGAAATACGGCTTTATTTCCTGTGCTCAACTGAGTGATTTCTACATATAGACAGAGTAGCTCTGTGTGTCTAGCACTGTGCCGAGGGCAGTACCACAGATTTATTTCTTATTTCTATTTTACATGCAAGTTGCTTTCATATTTTCAAAACAGGAGTAAAATGCTTATTACCGAATTTCGATTTTTCTATAAACAGTTCTCAAAATCTTAAATTAGGAAAGATCTAAAAAGACTCACCCTTCTCAACATCTATTATATTCTTTAAATCTACGAACACTCTCTAAGATTCATCATAGATAGGCATCTAAGGAAATCTATGGGGAATTTAGTATTTTAGGAATATGAAAGAGTCTCACTTGAGAAGGGAGATTCTTTCTTAATTGCTTGAAAATACAATCGTCTTATATTTATTTCTCTTCATACAAGTGATCTTCGGAGCCCAGGTTAATGAATGTAAATTTTCATTAGTACCTTTGTTCCTGATTCCACGAGGATAGTAATCTTGACCTTTTTTATTCATTTTTGTATCCCAAATGTCTAGAAAGAAGCCTGCTACATAATAGCTGCTCAATAAAACTTTGTTGAATGAGTTAATTCAGATATTTGAATGTATTTTTATCATTCAGTTGGTGATTACAGGAAAAGTTTACTATGAAAAGTCCAGAAAGAATATTCATTTTTGTGGATTTAGATATAAAACTTGAACTCTTCCCTATGGTTCTTTATTGAAATATCTCCAAAAAATTCCCATTAGTAATGGGAAATGAACATGACATTTGTCGGTGGGGCCTGGGTCAATTTATTATTCCATTGTAAAAGTTTAATTTGAACTCAGTCTTATGACGAATTATATTAAAGAGTTACAATTTGGTTTTATCTAGCTCTACCACTTCTATGAAAGAAACTCATTAAATACTAATGATTAAAGTAAATTAAACATTTTGCTATTAAAACACTGTTTATCTAGATAAAAAGACACCCTCACCTTTCAGAAGAACATACAGAAAAGGAATTTCATTTTTGGTTTTTGTTTTAATATCCAAATGAAAATACCCTTTTAGGCAAGACAAAAAATCTGGAGGCCATATAAGAAAATAATTTAATTTTAAATACAGAAACAATAACCTCTTTCTGGTTAAAAAAAGAAAAAAAGAAAAATAACAACATAAACCAAATGAAAATACGAATTATGAAGGAGAAAAAATTGGAACAGATTTAAAAGCTAAAGGCCAGTTTTTATAATATGCAAAAGCTCCTCAAATCCATAAAAATATGCATATATGAAGTTAAAGGTGCTCTAGCTCATATTTAAGGAGAGGAATGTTAATTAAAGCTCTCCAAAAATTTCATTTTTTCACCTGACATACTGACAAACACCAAAATAAGTTTGAGAATACACTGAGTATAAGAAATAAAGAAATAAACACTCTCATGCATTATTTCTGGAAGTATAAATTGCTGTATTCTGTCTTAAGGACAATTTTGGAATAGCTACTAAAATAACAATTAAAATCACATTCCTTTTAACCTAACAATTCCATATCTAGGAATTTATCTAATGTATATGCCTACACCTGTGTATAAAAACATGCTCAAGCATAATCAAGAAAATTTCATGTAATATTATTAATAATAGCCAAATACTGAAACTAATCTAATGGTCCATCAGTTGGAGAAGACTGGTTAAATGTATAATGGTACACACATATTACGGGATGTTATGAAGCCTTTAAAAATGAAGCTCTTCTATATGTTCTAAAATGAACTAGTTTATTTTAGAATAACATGAATAAATAAATAACATTTAAAATAAAATACTAGTCCCTATTCTTTATTAGCTCTGCACATTTAAAAAAATATACTTTTAAATATAGTATTCAGAAATATTTAAGGATCTCTCTCTCTCTCTTCCCAGGGATGTGGGAAGAAAGAGACCCAGAAGGCTTTAGGAAGAGACAAAAGCTATGCTGGTATCACTTCCGGGTTATATGAAGCAAAGTGCTAAAGATGCTGATTACCGTAACAAGACAACTCTGTGTGTGTGTGTGTGTGTGTGTGTGTGTGTGTGTGTATGATGTTAATGTGTATCGTGGGGAAGTTAGTGATGGCTAATTAAACTTCACTTAACTGTCTCATAAAGCAATTTGTAATGTAGCTTTAACTTTTAGTCACATTTACAGAGATTGGAACTTAGGAAGAGGTTTTCACTGATGCGGTGTTTTATTGTCAGACCAACAGGAGAAAATGTGTAAAAGTTTTTCCCATATGTGAAACTTTGGGACGATTAAAATTGCTACATTGTAAAATGACTTGTTTTGGTGCAATAAATATAGCCCTGGGAACTTGAAAAAAGTTTATCATTGTCCTAAAAAAATGAATGTTTCATTTTTCAGTCACTGCAGGAATGAACCTCATAAAGTAGATGAGTTTAATGGACTCACACTGAGTTTAAATGGTGGTATCTGCTTTTTCAGTGCCTGATATCAGTCACACTGGAGGTGAAGCTCCCCCGTGACTCTCCACAGCACTTGACTCCACTAACTGCTCTGCTGCTGCGATTACTGGCTGAAGGAGAAGAGGATACTGAGGCACTGCTGAACACCTCCATGATTGTGCCACAAATGTTAAAAGGGTAAAATATTTTCAATTATGGAAACACAAATATTGAAAATGGATTACAGATGGAAGAAAATTTAATTCTGGAAGGTTTTTTTCTTTCTTTCTTTTTTTTTTTTTTTCTCTATGCAATGAGTAACCTAGAGCTGTGTACAAATACTGGGAAAATATTCATGTTGCTGGCTGTAATTCAGCTCTGAGAATGGTTGCTCTGATTAATTAACACTGTGACTGAGTCTTCTGGCAGTCATGTTGCATACACTAGATTAAATGCATATGGGTAGGAAATGTGGTGAATGAGGTGCCAAGCTTCTCCTTGTTTTAGGTCATGTGGGAAGGAAGGAACTTAGAAGGAATGCATGAAAAGGGAGCCTGAAGTTTTAACCATAGAAATTGACCAAGCATTTTGTGGTAAGTGAGTAGAGAAGAGAGATGACTTAGAAATAATGGTGGCAGTGACCTGTGTATATGTATTTAAAATATCTGTCTATGTTTACTGTATACTTTGGCATAGGTAGGCTACATAGGTTTTGCTCAATCATTCATCTTCATTGTTTTTCAACCTAGGTTTCAAGGATCCTTAGAAAATTTGTGGATGGACTTCAGGATGTCTGTGAACCTTCTGGAATTGAATGATAGGTTTTGCATGTAAGTCCATTTTGCCCCCTCACAGATCCTATAACATTTGCTAGATTCTCAAGGAAACAAATGTAACAGATATATGAAGGTCTAATTTGTTGGCCTTCACACACATATTCCAGTCACTATATATTCTGGCAAACTCTTTGTAAGAGTCTAAAAATTCTCCATAGAATGCATAGTTACCATGAGTATGGGAAGAAAGAGGCCCAGAAGACTTTAGGAAGTCTCCAAAGCTATGCTTCTATAACTTCTGGGTTCTATGAAGCAAAGATGATGCTTATTACAGTAACAAGACACAGGTGAATCCATTCACCCTTCTAAGCTACAAATACTCCACATGAACAGAGTACACTTGAATATATTTAACACAACCCTTGTGGACAGTTCCATTTAGGGCTTCCAGATCTGGAAACATCTATTTTAGGAACACTTCATTAAAGTTGCCCCAAAATCTGTGATCATAAAAGGTTAAAATATTGTTGTTTTCGTGTTAAGTCTTCCATCTTTGTTGCCCTTCCGAGTTTGTCAATAAAAGTTAGGGATTGACTATTTGGTACATCAAATTTGTATCTCAGTCATTTCCTTGAAAACACTAAAAAGAATATATGGGAATTCAATGTATTCAGTATTCATTCTTTAGTTGTTTGACAAGCATTGGTAAAATGCTTAGCATGTTCCAGCATGAGTTTGTTGTTGGGAGTGCAAAGGTGGACACAACACAATTCCTGTCTTTGTGGAACTTGTAGATTAATGAGACAGGGGGTTGGAAAAGACAGGGAAATACAATAAGTAGATAAGTTCAAAGAGCTTATGAGTGTCTTCTGTTTTATATCAAATTTTCATGTCAATTCCATATTTGAGATTGTAATGTAGACTACTTCTGACAGCTCTGTGTTAAATTAGTGGGTATTTCAGTGATTTGCAAACTTTGGTGCTCACCAGATCACCTTTGGGGGACAGAGTCCCAGAGTTACAGTTTTCAGGGTCTCAGCCTCACGTGGAGAGGTGCTGGCTCGGTTATTTGATGGCCATCAGTTGTAATCAGATGGCCATCCACTGTGGCTTGGTGGCCATCAGCTGTTACCAGTTAGCCATTGGCCACTAATATAACTGCCGTGGCTACAATGGGGGGTTGGGGGGTTGGTTGGCAAAGAAGCAGATGGCAGATTGCAGTTAGCAAGGGGTTGGCTGGTTGCTGGGTTGGCAGAGAAGCAGATGGCGGATTGCAGCTTAACAAATGTGGTTAGCAAGCAGATTACATTGCAGATCATGTTGATCCTACTTCCTATGTCTCACTCAGCCACCAGCGAGACTGGGGTGCAGGAAGACCCCTCATTTGGGTACTGACAGATGTTTCCTTTTGTGTCTCGACCAGCCACCATTGAGATAGTGGTATGAACCCCCTATCCATGGGTCCCTTGTTGTTCCTTGTTGGCCTCACCATAGCCTGCGTTCTTGTGCGGGGAGTGGGAGCTGAGACCCTGCATGACACCCTTGCAGCATTTTCAATACACAGGTGCCTGAGGCTGCACTCAGACCTAATGAATCAATGGTCCTGGGTATGGGGACTTGGTGTGCACATTTCAAAGAGCTCCATAGTGCTTTTGATGTGCCATAGATTGAGACTCAGGCGTTCTGTTGAGCATTTATTATTTGATCAGAAATATGGGTCTGTCATATTGGTACTTAGAAAGTCAGCCCAGTTACTGAGAACTACATACCTTTGTCCCTACTCAGTGTCATACGTGTTGTAACATGTTCCCCTCAGATATGGAGCAGTCTTGCTTTTATGGTAGTTTTATAGCTAAACTTTGTTTTTCTGAGCTGATTGTATTGCACTTGGTTACTAGAATTTCGTTTACTGTAAAGGGGAAATAAACTGTGTTAACTGTTAGCAAGTCATTAAAATATACCTTGAGGAATAGTTAAGTCCTCATGGAAAACTCTGACACCTGTTGTCTTTTACAGCAATCCCAAGTCTACCTCATACATTTTCTTTATTTTTTTTCTCTCTTGTTCTTGGGAGATGATTTCCATGAAAATGAGATCTTTATTTCTTGAGAGTTCATCTGTTCCTGCTGCTCAGAGAGGGAAAAAAATGCTTAAAATTTAAGCTCGATGAGTTGAATTAGAATGCTCCTCGGCGTTTTCTACAAGGATCAGTAGCTTTTTGTGGTCTACCAGGAATAAAGCCCCGCTGCCTACCAGCTGCTGTTGGGATGAAGGTTTGCTAAGGCTGTTTTCTCGTGGACATGTTGTTCTCAAGAACAGCCATTCCAGCTTCTGTGGCTGCATTTAGGGAAAAGGTTGCGTTCCCTTCAGTCTCTAACTTTAAACTCTACCCTCATCCTGTATTCTGGTAACACCTGAGTCCAACAACAGCTTTACTGCAGAAACACTACGTTCCAGATGATGGATATAACACTTTGTAAGCTAGAGCTTCTTTTCATAATTCGTTTTTTATGTGTCACTTTCCCCTTTATTTTATACCCTTTCCTACTACAAAGTAAGCACTATTCCAAGTAAATGTAACAGTGTAATTAGACACTGACCTGGGTTGGCATTTGTAGATGTATTAACTAATATGTTTCCTCGGTTAGCTGGTTTTTTCTTCTTGGATTCAGTATATGAGTGGCTGAAAAAAATGTGTACTATTTGCTCCAACTTAGAACATGATAGGAGGGGAGAAAAAAAGGCTATACTTATGTAGCATTGTGATTTATTCCCTTTGCATTTGAATAGAATTGGTGATATATAGATTAAATTCTTTAACAAAGGCTCATGGATTCTAAAACTACATACAGCAAGTTGTAATTTAATAGAATTTCGAATACCAGAAGAACTATGGCACACAGCAAAAAATGAAAAACAGTATAGTCCTATCTTTAACATCCTCCAAATCAGCAATCATTTTCTTTACCCACATGAAAGTTAAAGTATCAAAAATTAAAACCATGCATTCAGGTTGCGCTAGGAATTTTCTCTAACTAGTTACATAAAATAGAACAATGAAATGATATGCTCTGCTTTGTAATTTTTTAAGTGAGGGAAAAATCCATTTCTTTAATTCATATAGCTTAGGTCCTGAGACAGGTTGGAAAAAAGCTGTAAAAAAGCACCTGTTCTTTGTCACCCTCCTGAATCTCCTTCCTACGAGATTTATTCCTTTATTATAGCTGACACTGATGGTTACACACACAAAGCCATCTGTCTTCTCTTATTGGCCAAATACAACAACTAGGAGAGAGGCTGAAAATACCAGGTATGTACTTTCCTACTTTTCTTCCAATTAAGGAGACCATGTGAACTAGCATGGGCCAATGACAAATGAAGGGAATTAGGCTGGGGACTTTTGGAAAAATATTCCTCCTTGATAAAGGAGAAAGGTAAGGCCTATGAATGGAAGCCCCTGCTTTCCCTTCTTGATTGTGCACATGCTTTGCCTGAAGATGTAATACTTGGAGCTGCTGCATCCATCTGTAACACTGAGGACGTATCAACAAGTTCTTGAAGATGGCAGAGTGGAAGGATAGGAAGTTTCTGGGTATTAGAAGATACAATAGATCCACAAAATCAACCTTGGAACTGTCTAACTCAATATCATTGTTATGTGAGGTGGTAATAAATACTTAATGCCTGAGTAATTTTCAGGTAGACATTCTATGCCTTTCAATCAAAGGTATCTTAACTGATATCTTGGCAAATGCCATGAGACTTACAAAGGAGGTTAGATCTGTATATTTAAGAGAAGTCTCAAGATTTGGAAATTCTCTAATTTTATTTAATTTATTAGTAACAAAACTAGTTAAACTAAGGAGAAAAACTCAGTTAATAGGTGGCAAGTCTGTAACCAAGGGCAACAACCACAAAATAAGGTAGAAACCTCTATCAATCAAATTTAAATAAGAATAAATATCACATCAGTGGTAGTTTACCACTCGTCTAAATACTTACAGTCAGAAAAGCCAGAATCTCTTATTATTAATGATCAAGGGGAAGTGGCAAGTTAATAAATCTAAATCAAGGCCTATGTACCCTAGGAAACTAATTCAGCCTCCAATAATTTTTTTCTAGTGTATTTGAATGGAAAAAGAAAAAACAGGTAAAGACAAGGAATACTTTACATGTTACATAGGTGGGCAATGCAATTCAGTTTGAAAAAGTTTTAAAATGTGAAGCTTTTTCTTTATCATGTTTAAAGTACATTCAATTTCCAATTAAAAAAATGTGTTTTGTCAAAGGCATGATGCTTTTAACATGAGTAAAGAAATCAGGCAAAACACTTGACCAAAATTTAAATGGAAACCTACAAAACAATACATGTATTTGAAACTAAAAGTAAATCTATGGATACTGACAGAATTATGTGTGGCTCTATTAATAGACGAGCAGAACTTGTCACTAGACAGAGTAATTAATTAATTCAGGAAAGAAAAACCTAACAAATTGAATGAACTGTAAGGCTGGCAGAGAAGGCAAGAGCCATTAATTAGAATATACTCATAGCCTAAGCTTCTATAAGAAAGGCACAAATATACAGTAGCTTAAACAATTTAAAAGTGTATTTCTCTCTCACATATAAAAGTAGAGTTAGGTAGTCTAAGCCATAGTAGAGTATTTGTCATCATCAAAATGATGGCTTCCATCTCTGGATCCAATTCTTGCAGAGGGAAGATAGAAAGAACAAAGAAAGACTGTTTCTTTTAAGGGCACAGTCTGGAAGTGACAAACACCAATTCTGTTCCTATCTCCCCAACAGAACTAAATCACACAGCTATACCTAGTTGCAAGGGGTAATGGGAAATGTGCTCTGTAGCTGAGTGGCATGTACCTTTATAAAACTCAATAGCACTCTTCTTAAAAGAATGAACACTGAATGTTGGGGGACAATAATCATCTCTGATCCAGGAGTCACAGTGTTGGAAGGGATCCTGGGGATCTATAGAGCATTGTCTTTTAACCCTGATGTTCATTTCTTTGGGGAAATCTTCCTGATTACATCTATAGTTTTGGAACTGGTCTTAGCCAATTATGCTTCCTTTTTAATGCTCTGGCATCAATGTGAACACCAGTATTATCAGAATGGAACATTTTTGTCTTTATTTTAGTCATTAAAAATATCAAGGTAGTACAAAAATAATTCGTACCCATGGTTCAAAAAGATCATAAAGTACAAGTGGATTATAAGAAAAAGCGTATGTCTTCTGAGCTTCAATGCCATTTAAAAAAGAGGACACCTTTTAAATTTCTTTAACTATGTCTTCTGACATCTACATCCATATCTCAAAGCACTATTATATGTATGTGCTTTAGTTTATTAATTTTAGACATCATCTGTTTAGTCTTAGCTCATTTACCAGTAATGGCATACCTCTCATTCAATGTAATTATATTAAAACTTAAGTTCCTCTACTCATTGTCTCTATAATTTTAAGTAATATGCTTATATATTCATTTCTTATTTAGTCAATTATAGGCAATATTTCTTGATTCTATACTTTGAAGGTGAAGATATTAGCATCTCTAACATTTCTTTCAGCTTTCATCTTCCATTCTAATTCAAATATTTGTCCTCTTTTATATGCCAAGATTGATAACATTACATTGCATTCATTAACCATAATTAAATATCTTATAATTTGTTTTTGATTGTTTCTAAAAGTTGGAAGATCAACAAATATTGCTTACATTATTATGACAACTATGGAAGAAATAGGTGAGCAGCTGTTTGTATGCCATCTTTTCTAACCTAAGGACACTGTGGTGGAGAAGGAAAAGGCAGGAGAGGAAACAAGTAACCCATTTTCATGGAAAACTCGAAGTTTATAGATTTATAAACCATGTCCTGTTGGAAAATGTTAGTATCAGCTATGTCATGATAAGAATACGAGTATAAAAAGGAGACATTTCATGACTGAAAGGGCGCCCTTTAAGTAGGTGATGCATTACCTTAGACCTCATGTGTTAAATCCGGGTCAGGGTATGTCCAAGGTTGTAGGGAAGAAACTGGGTAGCTTTCTTCATGGTCCCAGACTTCTGTGTCTCACAGTTATTGATATTCTTTGAATTAAAACTAAAGTTCGATACTAGGTAAGATTTCTGTTCCTTGAGAATCAGATTTGACAACCTAACAAAGTTTATTCTCATCTATTTCCTTCTTGATCACTACAAAAGAAAGTGGGCTATGAATGTTTTCTTTCTCATTGAGCCTCTTTTTCCTTATAGTTTCTCTCTGCCCACTTTTTCACTGTATTTTTATACTCAAATATTTAAGTATAATAATATATTTCAAAATACCATTATATTACATCATATCCTCATTTCTCTGAAGTATGCCTTCTTAAGAAATGTTGAATGAAAAGTATTTTTCTGTGATCTTGTGTATCTAAAATATCTGTATTTATTTCTCACATTTGATTGATCAGTTGACTGCTATAGGATTCTAGTAAAAATAACTTTTTTAGGATTATGAAGGTATTACCACACAGTTTTTAAATTTGGTATCAACAAATCTGAGGCCAATTTCTGTTTTGGTTTGCTAAAGATATACAGTATGTTCCCTTAGTACATTTCACAAATGATTTTATTTAAAAAAACGAAAAACAAAAAAACAAAAGACTCGATTTCCATTAGTTCTTTCATAAGTTGGCTTATATTTGCCTGGGAGTCATCTGAAATTAAGCAAGTCATTTCACCTTTTAATATCTCAGTTTTCTCATCTAAACCTGGGGACTGGAAAAATCTCTAAGTTTCTTTTCAGTTTTATAAATGATGATAATAATAAATGATATTTTTTCCAAAGAGTTTTGTATCTATTTCTTATTGTCCTAAATTACCTTCACAGATATTGAAGTAATAGGTAGATCCATTTTTGTTACTTCCACTTTGTTGCTGAAGAAACCGAAGCACAGGCATTAAATAACCTGTTAAAAGTAAAAACAACTTTGTTTTATTTAAAATAATATTTTTAAAGTTGTTTAAGAGATGTTTACAACACAACTTGGTTTAAAATGAAGTGTCCTGTGTTAATATTTTGCCAAAAGTATTCTCTTAAGAACATAGTCCTCTAAGGACTTTTCTAGATGTCATAAAACAATCATTGTGCCCTCTATTCACTGAAAAGGTTTTTAAAATTGTAAACTACTGGTGGATTTATGAGGATGAAATATGTGATCCAAACACAGACACACACACACACACACACACACACACACACACACACACACACACAGACACACACACACCATGTAGTAAAATAAATCGGAGGCTTGACAGGATTTTACTGAGCAAATGCAAAAAAGGGAAGAGCCACATTTTATATCTTTGGTATGTTATAGTGGGCTTTATAATTAATTCAGATTTCTGTTGTGATGATTTCATATCATAGAATGTATGAAGGGATATCTGTCTGTGTTTACCTATCTTAGGTATATACATAGACGTGGAAGACATTGATGCATAGCAAAGAAAAGAGGTCATGAAAGAACAAAGTTTTTGGTTTTGTTTTTTAAATGAGGTAAATTTTAATTAGATTCCAACATGTACTATACTAGGTGCCTAAGAGAACACTGAGTTAGATTTAATCCCTGCGTGTGGGTTTAAAGGCTGAAGTAAACAAGTCTTAAGAGAGGCACAATGAAAATCATCTTCTTTTTCCTTTAATAATCTATTTTCTATAATGATTTTATGGTAATTCACGTGTATTACAGAAAATTTGAGAATACAAAAAGATATAAAGATGAAAAACCAATATATCACCCAGCGATAAATATAGTTAATATATGGCATATTTACTTCTTTTTCTTTTCTCAAAATTCACTTTTACTAATAGGAAATAAATACTTCTTTCAGTTTTAAAGTTGTTATGCTTAAAGTTGCAAATAAAACTGAATTTAAAATAACCACTTAATAATCCTGTTTTGACTAAGACATGAAACTATGGCTTTAAAAATGTATTCAGTTCCATTTGCTCATAGGTCTTTTGCAATTCAGTCTTAAAACTTTCTGGAAATTTCCTGACTGCAAAGTACAAGAATGGCTGAGGTACATGAGAAAGCCTCTTTGGGATGACCCAGGAGAAGTGAAGCCCTTATCATAAAAGGAATCACTGTACATTCGGTATGGTAACTTGGATTATTCAACGAACCTCTCCCACTTCAGCTCAGGAGAAACATGCTTCTAACCCCTGAGGTATGAAGAGGTCGGCTGTTACTTGCTGTTTGAATTGGACTTTCTAGCTAATAACCGTAAATCTCTGGCACAGTTGCTGTTAGTCCTTAATGTCCTGTGATTTTAGGAAATTCTGCAAATAGATTGGATTTAATTTAATTTATTCAGAAATTCAACATGTTTAAAAAGGTTGGCTACTCTGCCAGTGTGTCTGCTGGTTGAATATCCTTATAAAATATATATAACACATGTAGGTAAATCATAGCCTTATAGAATACTTAGATTACTGCATTATTTAAACTCAAATCTATTTTAACAAACTGTCTATAATTAGAAGTAGCTGATGAAATGAAATCCATAGTTATGACAAGAGAAATTCACTTTCACTTGAAGCTGTGTTACTTACAGAATTTAATGAAACATGCCCTCATAGCCATTCAAGGAGAGGTTCAGGAGGCACTGTCTCCTCGTTCTTTACTATATATGATTCCAATTGGGGTTGGCCAGAAATGAGCATTTCTAACTATTTCAGAAAAGTCTATAAAAGTGTTAAAGAGTCTTCTATGCCTAAGAATGTCTCTCTTTCTGCATCAATCAGTAGTAGCGCTCTTCAGAATTTTCTGTAACACAAAGGCCAAGGAGAGTCCATATACTTAATCAGATGTCAAAAGGATGGGAGGTGGACTAGTAGGGCAACCCTTAGCACTTCTGCTTTCTTTTTACTATATACTGTTCACCAATGTGAGTACAGTGGGCTTTTGTGAGAGAGCAGTGTTTGGTGATCAGGACCCTTTTTGGGCATTTCTTCCTAAGAGGAATACACAACAGAGAAGGAAGTAGGGGAAGAAAGAGGGGAAAGCTACTTTTCTAGCTCAGCGGAGTTGATGAAACCCATATATGCATCCAAGAAGCCCATGGGATCCAGTTGCAGGAGGTCATTGAGAAGATGTGACTGCAGTTGACCTGCGAGCTGGACCAGAGTGATTTGAGGTTCCTCACCCCCTCCTCTATTCTTGGAATGGACATTCTGCCCACCGTTATTGCAATACTAAATAGACTCCAAGTAAATCCTTTACATCCATGGTGAAATTGGCATCTATTCTTATGGGACTGTAGAGAATGAGGGAAAGGGTTTTATAACTTAAATTTGCAGCAATGGGAAGCTATTCAAGGCCCTTCAGTCAGGTAGCAATATGCTCACTATTACAGTTTAAGGATCCCTCTACCAGCAAGATCAAGAATGTACCAGGTACACCAAGGGTGCCTTATTTAATATGCTGTGTTTACATTCTGTGCAGTCCAGCAGTCCTTATTCTAAGGATAAAAATCATGAAATATTAGGTTGGTGTAAAAGTAATTGCAGTTTAAAGGGTTAAAAATAACTGCAAAAACCACAATTACTTTTGCACCAACCTAATATAAATGCAATGGAAGAAACCACAATGGAAAAGATCAATGGATGGAATGACCCAAAGTTTTAAAACTTCTGTATGTCAAAAGACACCATAAAAAAGTGAAAGGCAAATGACATTTCATTAAATCGCTTATTACAAATATCAGTAAGTGGTAATTTCCTAAATGTGTGAAGAGTACTTATAAATCACCCTCATTGAAAAAGTGAAGAATGAAGTAACAACTCCCAGATAAAGATAAATCCATCAGTCAACATATGTAAAAACATGCAAGCTCAATCAATAACCAAAAAAACAATCATATACAATCTATTGTATGTCAAGTTGAAAATTCTTCTTGAAATCACAGTGCTTGATGTTGGTGGCAGTGAAGCGACATGGAGTCGGCCACACATTGTTGCAACCTCTCATAAAAATGGAAATGGTAATCCCTTTACTGAAAAACGACTTGGCAATATCAAAGTCCTTAAATGTCATCACTTTGAACCCAATAACTCAACTGAGTCATACCAGAGATGATGATGATAAAGATGATGACGATGATTATTATTATTATTTGGAGGGACACTGTCCTTACGGCAATATTTCTCAGACTTCCCTATAGACATCACCTAGGGAACTTATTCAAAATAGCCCTTTCCCGTCCCTCCCATGGGGTAGATACCAGTAATCTGGAAGTTTAAGAAGTTTCTTGGGTAATTCTTAACCAGGAATGATTGGGGGAAAAAATGCTTTAAGAGATATTGAAAAAATGCAAATATATGGCCTTACTATGGAGCTTAGTAAGCTAAACTAAAATCATTTCTTCCTTTTTTTTAATATAAGAAAGAAAGGGAGCTCAGGAAACCCATTAGGGAGAGCTTCCTGAGATTGTGGAAGGAAGAAAGAAATATTTAGCTAAAAGTAATCATTTTGTAATTAAAATATTTGCTATAATTTGGTAACAGAGGGGAGCCTGGTTTCTGACATTGTAAGTTCTCCTTTACCTCCTATTTAATATCTACCAAGAACTCTGGCACCAATCATAGACAGGTAAACGGTACTTTGTAAGTCAATATTCACAGGTTTAAAGTCTTGTCTAAATAGTCAAGTAGAATAGTCTTCTTTCCATGGTATTCCTTAAGATAAGTCATTATATATGCATCAGGGATTATAGATTTTAGAATACTCCACACTTAATTTAAAAAAAGCAAATAATACCATGTCAGTAAACTACAATATTCCTATAATTCAAATGTACTTTCTACAAATAAAAAAAAATCAGTATTGCTCCAGGAAAAATTTTAGCTCAATAGGTGAGAAGTTTTTTTTGAAAGTCAATATTTGAAACGGAATGCCATCATTAAATAATCCAAAAATCCAAAAGGTGGAACATTTAGGAGGACAACTATCTTGGGCTCTTGAGAGAGTTATAACATGAAAACAAAAAGGAATGAGACTATTTTAGATTATAAGGGACTAAACAGATATAACCAAATACAGTGTGCAAACCTAGATGGATCCTGGTTCTGGTCAAAAGAAAACAGTTATAAAAAAAAATTTTTGGAGAACGCGAGAAATTTAAATATAGGCTAAATATTAAATGTTATTATACAGGAATAACTAATTTTCTTGTAATAGCGGTATTATGCTTTTGGTTATTGTTTTTAGAACACGTGTGCTAAAATACTTAATGAAGTGCCAAGATTTTGCAACTTTCAAATGTATATATATATATACAGGCATAGCTACATATAGGGAAAGGGAGAGAAAATATGGAATACTATTCTGTCAACTATATTGTTTCCTACTGCAAGGAATAAGAATTCCTTGAAGATATGGGTGATTCTCGGTCTGGGGCAGATATATACAAGATAATCCTCAATATTTTATTAGGGCAGATATGAAGGAAAGTATCAAAGACTTACTAGGTTTGCCTAAAAAGACTCAGGAGACAACTTGAAAGTCTTCCTCTGGACAAACATGGGACAATTTGAGCATCGATAAGGATAATAACTTCAATAGATTTAAATACATCAAGTATGTTTAAATCCATGAGTTCTTAGTATACATTAAAAAAAATTGGTCATTATTAGAGGATGGAGTATTTTGAAAGTTGATTAACAAAGGAAGGAATTGAGCATTTGTTTTGCATTTTCTATGTAACCAAATTCCTGGGCAAATAAATGGTAGATGAAGGGATAGTTCTCTTTAATAATTGAAGAATACATGATAAAATTAAAATATCAACATTTCATAACCCCTAATGAATTAATGGATCTAGGTATTGCATATGAGCTGTTGCTAATATCACAAAAAGAGAGACAGACAATGCAAACCCCCTATTGGAGGGATCCACCACCTACTAGGATATATCCTTGCCAAAGATACTATTCTTAAATCTCATCAAAACATTACATCTAACTACAAATTTATAAGAAATGTAGAAATCAGGAGAGCACATTTAAAAATAAATAAATAAAAGCTTCATGGAATGCAATTAGAAAAATCCAGACTATTGGAAAATCTTTAGAACAAGTACCTAATTTTGTCATCAAATGAAATATAAGTGAGGTGGAGAAAGAAAGCTATAAATTAAAGAATACGTAAGAGACACATTCCTTAATTGGTATATGTAGGCTTTATTTGAATAAACAAATGTAGCATGATGGGACATTGAGCATTAGCTGGATGTTTGAAAGTATTAAGGCATTATTATTATTTTTAGGCGTTATAATGTTTTTGTGGTTTATGTGGTGTTTATTTTTGAGCAACATTTTTTGTCTTTCAGAGACATATTAAAATTACTACAGATGAAGTGAAACAATGTCTGGAACATATGCCAAAATAATAGGGAGAGGGAGTAGAAGTAGATGAAACAAGATTTACAATGAACTGATAATGTTTGAATCCAGATGATGGGCAACTTTTCTTTTTAAAAATATGAATTTTATTTATATTCTGTCTATTTTTATATTGAGTCATTAAGATTTAGCTTGGAATGAGAAAGTAAATATCTTCCCGGCCATTCACTTGACTGAGATAAAAGGCACAGATAATAATGCTAGCGGCTAAATTAACGAGAAGGAATTTTTCTCCCAAGGACATGCTGTAGCAATTCTTCAGGAAAAAAAAAAAAAGGAAGAAAAAGAAGTTGTCACTATTACTATCTGCAGTTTACAGGTGAGAAAACTCAGACACAGGAGATAAAGTGAATTGTCCAAGGTCATACACTATGGTTTAAGGTCAAGATAGGTTCCATATCCTGGCACTCTAATTCAAGGCCTTGTGCTTCACCACGATGACATATCCTTGGGCTGAGATTTTGACTGGGGTTTTGTGACCTAGCATGATAGGCAAAGTTTTATTCACATGGAATTTACAAGTAACTTTATGGCTTATTTAATGGGTACAAATTCAAAATTAGGTCTAGGCCAAGAAAAAAGGCCACATGACAGTGACACCAATGACTCGTGTCTCTAGATTCCCACTGTGTATGAGGTGAACCTGTTTTGGTCCATGGAAACCTGTAGGAACGGTCACAGCTCTCCCACGTGGATATAAAAGTGTGAATTTTGGTGATGGTAGGGATGAGTAATCGTGTTATTGTACCCTTCATCTGTATGCAAACTAGGGAGTGAAAATATTTCCTTTAATGGTTGAAAAATGCTGTTTCTAAGAAGTGAGAAGTGAGAAAATATTTTTCTACTGCATTGGCTGTTGTAAAATTATTTGATGTCTTCAAGCAAGGTAGCTGACTTCTAAGAATGAATATAAAAAGAACCCCAGCATATTAAAAAATCTTCCTTATGCTAATATGTTTGGATATTAGAAACAAATTGATTACATCTGTAAAATAGGAAAGAAAGAAAAATGATACCCTCCAGGATGCAACAGGGAGAATTTAATAAGCTGCCTTAAATCACTCAACCTGCAACACAGCTAAAATGTTAATTAAGGCACTTTTTTTTTTTTTTTTAATCCTCACCTCTGCCCTGCTGGCTTTAGTAAAAGCCTGTCTGCCAGCATAACTCTCTACAGGTACCTCCAATTCTGTTTGAAGTTGGTGATCTGGGCTTGGCTCATAACACTCACAGTAGATTTACCTGAAAGATCAATACAAGCATGTTCAAAGCTAGATTGGCTTCATAGAGCCCAGGATTTTTATTAATTCATATAAACTTCCTAACACTTTCACTGTAAAGCAAAAAGAAGGAAACTTGAGAATATTCACATTGTAAGAAATTGAATTGGTATCATGGAGTTTCAGAATTAGTTAGGAGCCTGTGAGCCCCCTCATATGTCAGAATTTGTGGAAGCAACAAATGCTGTCTTTCTTAAATCTTCTTGGAGGTCTTAGAATGGTCAGTCACATCCAAAAGTGTTTGGTAAGCGCCAAATGCCATGCAAGGTTAGTAACAGGGATTTTGCCTTTTGGGAACAGATGCCACTGACCTCAGTACACTACGTGTAGCTAAGTGTTAGTTACATACTTTACTAGTTCTATGAAAGAGTTGGAGAGAGCCTACCAAAGAAGTTGAATCTGTTCAAAAAGGTATGTGGGTTCTACATGCAAAATTACAAGAGGCTGGGTCCTTGGACATGGGGAAAGAACAGCGAAGTAACATTTTAGGAGGCATTTGGTAACGGAGTAAAATAAAACATGCACTTTAGAGCCAAATACAACCCTGGCTGGAGTGGTCCTGTGAAATATGCTTATCTCCTGGAGCCTCAGTTTCTGTGTCTGTTAGTCAAGAATAAGAGAAAAACAAAAACAACAAAAACAAAAAACTATGTGATTTAAGGTTTTGAATGACTATTTTGAAATCCCTCCTGAATTATGATTATGGAGAGGGTGCTAAAAAAATGTATACACATTTTAAGAAAGGAAAACACTGTTAAAATTGTAATAATATATACCAACAACAAAAGATGAATACAAGTCACGTTTGACGTCTGCAATTATAAGAGGTGCTCAAAGTGGTTACCATCGGCATCCAGACACTTCTGATTACAGCGAACTACTGCTTGAGCAGCATTGGCCAAAGTGTCCACTTGTATAGATTTTTTAGCACCCTGTATGTATTTTAGGTAGTGGGTTGATAGAGGAGATATATTTATTACATAGTCTGGGGTTTGGAGAGGCTTTCATGGAAATAGTGGCATATTTACACTTTAGTGTCCACTGTAAGTGTTCATGGCAAGTTATGAAAAGCAGGGCATTCCAACCATAGGGTACCAAGTGGGATAATTAATGTATAACTTGACTAGCATTTATCACTTACTGGAAAAGTGATCTTATGTAGGGACAATTGTTATTTTGTCTTCATTGGAAGAGGCAATATTCCTATATATTTTTTCAAATTTAGACTTTTTTTAAAAGAAAGACTCTATGGTTTGATCAAGAGTGCAAAATCACAACCTAAAACTAATCAACCAGCAGAGAAGCTTTGATCTTTAAAATGCCGGAATTATCTTTAATCAGAGGAGATTTAAATTGGCTAAATAGTGGGATTAAGGCAAAATTATCATCATTTTGTGCACTAAAATGTTGATTCTTTTTCTACTAATGGAAATAATTCTCTGAATAAGAACCTAGTTTTCTCTTTTAATTAAATGATTCATTGCTCTCTGATTGGTTCACTTTAAAAAGTTATTTTATCCTCTTTTCACAGCTTTAATATCAGTATCCACAACTGTGAAATATAAATGCTGAACTCAGATTTTATTATACTCACTCGTGTTTTAACTCTTCTCTCCTATAGAGTACTGCTTATCATTTATGTGAGGAAGTTCTTATCAGCTGTTTTTTTTTTTTTTTTTTTTTCCTCTAGAGAAACATCTTGGTATGCGAGTATGGATTTCACCTTTCATTCTTGGGACCCCTGTAAAGGACTCCACAAAAGGTTGATTTGAAATTTATTTTTTATGTATACTTAAAACTAACAGAAGCAGTGTGTATAATACGAGTATGTTCAACTTTGTCATATGACATATTTTACTTCCAATATGTCAATGCATTACCAAGTTAACTAATTTTGTGCTGATTGTGGAAATTACAGCCTGTGGATATATGCATATATTTTGACGTTTTGTAAATGTGTCATTAATAATTTATTCATAAAATGCTGACTGGTCAGGTTTCACTTATGTTTTAGAGGAGCTTGATATGTGTGTTTGTGTCCCTAATTTCAGGATAATGTTGGTTCAAAAACCGGCCTCTGTATACAAGAGGGCAAGGAGAGACCCAAGAAAGAGGCAGACCACTCCAGAACCATAGTTTCATAAGTAAGGGAGCTTACATAGGAGGCTTACCTTCGGTGGCTGCAAGATGAGTAAATCTCCACACCCACTCACCGGAATCTTAAAAGTTGATAGAGTTAGTTGTATCGTCCAGATGGTCTCAGCAATACTTTACAATATCAAGACTATTTCTTTGGGGTAGCTTCTAGATCAGGGAAGGCAAGTGGCACTCACATTCCAAGACAGTGAAGGGGATGGGGAGCCTCAGACTGTCCAGGTCCAGCTTGCAGGTCAACTCTTGGCCATGTCCTTAAGAGGGTAGGAAACTTGTACTGTCTGTTTGTGTGTTTAATTTATTCTTTTAAACTAATGCTGCTGCTGTCCATCTCTCAGGTGACAAACAATTCATTAATTCATAATTAATTAATCCATAATTAATTATTCACTAAACATTTATTGAGAAACTTCTTTGTGCCAGATTTTTGAATTGCAATAGCGTATACAATAGTGTCCCTTCTGTTACAGAATATACACATAGTAGGAGAGACTTAAATAAAGAAGCATACAAATAAACAAATAATTACACATTGAGGAATGCTTGCTATATGAGAAAATATAGTACTAGAGTGTTGGGAGAGTATAATGGGCAACTTAAATTAGAATGGAGGGCCAGGGAAGATACTCTTCATAAAGAGAAGTTAAGGCTGCAACATGGGGGTTGATGAAGAACTAGGCAGGTGAAGAGCAGCCTCTATACAAAGGCTCTAAGGGAGACAGGTCTTGGACCACTGGAGGATCTAAAGAAGGCCAGCATGGCTTAGCTAAGACGGTGCGGGTGAGACGGGAACAAGGCAAGGTACAGAAGTAGGTAGGGCTTGATCACAAAAGGTCTCAAAGATGATGGCAAGGAATTTTAATCCCATCTGAGATCAGTGAGAATTCATTTAGGAGTTCGAGTAGGAGGGTGATAGTGTATATAAAAGATGATTTTAGTAGTTATGGAGAATTGATAGGAGGTGGACAAGAACAGTGTTAGGGAGACCTGTAATGAGTGCAGGATGGTGGTAGTGAAAGTGGAGAAAATGGGGCAGAGTTAAGATCTAGTTTGAGTATGAAATAGATGTAACTTGATAATGGGTATGTGTGTTTGAAGGAGAGGAAGGTGTCAGATATGATCCCTTAGTTACTGGAGTAAGTGAGCACCTGGGGGTTGATGGTCAGCGATGGAGAACAGTGGAGAAGGACATTTTGTGGGAGAAAGGTAGAAGAATTCAATTCTGAACACACTAAATTTGAGATGCTTGAGAGACAGCTGAATGGAAATACAACTAAGAAGATCTGTATAAATCTCAGAAAGAAGTTTTGAGAAGTGCATAGGAATTTTGGAGCTATTGGTGAATGAAGGGGTATGTAAAGATGAGGGATGGGTCAGAATTATCTGTTCAACACAGTCTTTTCAGTTTAAAAAGTTGTATTTACATCTTTTAGATACCGTGTATCTATATATCTGCATCAAAATGTTCATGTCAAATAGACTCTGCTAAACTGTGTTACTTAAGGGGAAAGTGATTACAGTAATTAATACTGTTAAAAGTCATTTGAGTACAACCGAGGTGTGTAGCCAGGAGCATATCGGAGTCAGGGAAGATGAATCTTTCTGGCTGGTTTGCCTGTGTTCCCCTTGGGGCTTTCGGGAATATCCAAAATATAAACATACACATGGAGAAACCTCCTAGAGATCCAAGGACCAGAAAACGATTCCTTTCAAGAGTGATTACCTATGAACTAGGTGGTAGTAGAGATTAGTTTATTAGGTTGTTTTCCTCTTTATTTTTCAGAGATCCAAGGTGGCTTATCCTGACAAGTGTGAAGAAGAGATTGAATTTTAAACTTTCCTTCTCATATGTAGTGTGGCACCAACATTTAGCACTGACACTTAGTACTTGCCATCTTTAGAGGGCATCAAATGAAGCTTTCGCTTTCTTGATTCTCCTCCCAAATCTTTATAAAATGCAGGTGTTGTCACTTGAAATATATCACCAGCTCCTTTAGGGAAAGAACCCATGTACCACACATATTTGTAGCTGATTCCTGGCTCAGCAAAGAGCCTCACAAAATGTTTTGGAAGAAAATGTCATTTTAAAAATTTGATTTGTCATTTTGCTCTGGAGGAGCTCCATGTACCTTATGGAGGAGGAAGAGATATTTTTACACATCAAAATAACTTGATTTTTTTTTTTTTTGACTTAAAACATTGTCTTCCAGGTAAATATTTAGTTTCAGTTGAGTAACTTCTGAGTCAATTCAAAGGTCACACACATTGAGGGTTTTTTTCTTTCTAAGGGAAACTTCCTTTCCTGTTTTCCTGATCCTTGTCCTAGAGCTTCCCTGCCCCTTTCAAGGGCTATTACCTCTGCATCACTATGGAGTTTCAAGATTCTGCAAGGCTCACCCACCTAAGCAACAACCTCATTTATTTGTAACTTACCACCTACTGCCATGTTGATTACAGCATCATGCCCAGTGCCTGTCTTCTCAAAGACATTCGCAGTCTATTCTACGACATATCCAAGGATGGAGGAGGCTGTCACTCATGGTCTCACATTTCCCCCAGATCGACTTGGATGTTTTCACATCCCTAACATCCAGTCCCCTTGCAGATGCTCATGACTGATCTCTTGTCTTAACTTTCTTCCATCTCCTTTCCATATCTCCACTGGAACCACAATGACTCTTATCATCTTCTGTCTCTACTCCTTAACATTGACCCTTCCAGTGCCATGACAGTTTCATGTTTAGCTTTTCAAGAAACTGCCAAACTGGTTTCTAGAGGGGCTGTACCATTTTACATCCCCACAAACAAAGTATCCTACTCTGATGGTGGCGACTCTGCATGGAGATTCTATAGAAATGGACTTCTGCTCCAAGTTTGCTCATGAACTAATTATAAGGATTTGTTTCAATGATGCCGAGTTTTTCAACTCCAGTTTTCCTCATTTACCTAATGGATGTAAAGAGAACTAGTCATGTGAGTTTTGTGAATGTACAGTGAAATGGTATACCTAAAATATAAATCACTTGGAAAAGACTGTCATGTTTAAATGGATTTTATGGTTCAAAAAGCTTTTGAGAGTTTATTATTTCAATTAATGTAAAAGAATGATCCCAAAATTGAAAGGTATATATGTATTTGATTTTTATGAATTCCATAGCATGAAAGTCATTGGGAAATGGCTGCAATCAATCATAAAAAATAAAATTATGTGACATTATCTTATAATTCGTGTCATATATTTTAAATAAACTTTTAATGTTGAGATAATTGTAGTGTGACATGCAGTTGTAAGAAATAATACATAGACATCCCATGTGCTCTTTGTCCAGTCTACCCTTAAGGTAACATCTTGTAAAATTCTCGTACAATATCACAAATAGTATATTGACATGGATGCAGTATACTTCCATCACCACCATGTTGTCCTTTAATGGTCCTACCTACTTTTCCCCTCTCCAACTCCCTCTTCATCCTTAACCCCTGGCAACACTAATCTGTCAACTTGTCCCTAATTTTGTAATTTTACAATTATTATATAAATGAAATCCTACAATATGCAAGCCTTTGGGACTGGCTTTTTGCACTCAGCATAATTCTCTAGATATTCATTCTAGTTGTTGCATGTTTCAATAATTTGGTCTTTATTACAGAATAATAGGCCATTTGGATGGATGTGCCACTGTTTGTTTAACCATTCACCCATTGGAGTACATCTGAGTTGTCTTCAGTTTTTGGCTATCAGAAAAAAACCTAGTATGAACATTGGTGTACAACTTGTGTGAACATAAGTTTTCATTTCTTAAAGTAAATGCTCAAAAGGGCAGTTGCTAGGTTTTATGGTACTTGCATGTTTAGTGCTTTTTTTTTTTTTTTTAAAGAAACCACTGAACTGTTTTCCAGAGTAGCTGTGTCATTTTAATTCCCACCAGCAATTTGTGATTGATCTGGTTTATTTGTATCCTCACCAGCATTTGATGTTGTCACTATTTTTTACTTTTATGTATTCTGATAAATTTGTAGTGATATTCCATTATGTTTTAAATTTGCATTTTCTTAATATCTAATGAAAATGAATGTATATTTTCTACAGTGAAATTTTTGCCCATTTCCAAATTGTTTTTATTTTAGACATATAAAGTCCTTTGTTGAATATGTGACTAGCAAAGCTTTTCTGTCAGTCTTAGCTTGTCTTTTATCCTCTTAAGATGGTCTTTCACAGAGCAAAATTTAAAATTTTGATGAAATCCAATTTATCAGTATTTTTATTTTATGGATCATGCTTTTGGTGTCAAGTGTAAGAATCTTTGCCTATCCCTAGATGTCAATATTTTCTCCCCTATTTTTTTTCCCTAAAAGGTTATAGTTTTATGTTTATCTTTAAGTCTGTGATCCATTTCAGATCATTTTGAAATAAGGTGTGCAGTTTTGGTAGATGTTCTCTTTTTCTTTCCTTCTTTGCTTATGAATGTCCAACTGCTCCAGCACCATTTGTTGAAAAAGTTCTTCTTCTCATTGAATTGCTTTTGGATCTTTATTAAACTTTCATTGGGCACATTGATATGGCTCTATTTTTGCAAACTTTCATTGGGCACATTGATATGGCTCTATTTTTGCAAACTTTTGTTGGGCACATTTATATGGCTCTATTTTTGCACTCTGTATTCCATTCCCTTGATCTACGTGTCAATCTCTCCACCGATACCACACAGTCTTGGTTACAGAAGCTATACTGTAAGTCTTGAATCATGTAGTTTGATTCCTCCCACTTTACTCTTCTTTTTTAAAATCCTTTTTACCATTAAGTTTCCTTTGCCTTTCCATAAAGGCTTTATTTTATTTAAAGCAGTTTAATGTTTGCAGCAAAACTGAGAGAAAGGTGCAGATATTTCTCATATGCCCCCTGACCTCACATCAGCACAGCCTCCCCCCGTTATCAACATCCTCCATCAAAGTGGTCCATTTGTTACAGTTGATTATGATATTGACATATTATAATCTCCTAAAGTCTGTGGTTTACATTGTGATTCACTCTTGGTATGGACAATCGTGTAGTGGGTTTGGACAAATGTATAATGACATGTATCCATCATTATGGTATCATACAGAATATTTTCACTGTCCTGAAAGTCTTCTCTACTTGCTGGCATGGGCAGAAAAGGGGCCACAGTTATCTTCATAGTGTTTAGATGCAGTAAAGAGGTTCATGTATAAAAGTTTTCTCTTTTGCTAGGATGCCCTTTCCTGGCTCTAGAGATCAGGTTTTTGTTGGAAATTTTTGGTCTACATCCTTTGGCTTTTCTTAGTTACCAGCATCTTTAGCTGCAAGTCTGGGATATATGAGTGAGGTAAAAAGAAAACAGAGATCTCTCCAGCTTGTCTGCATTTGGGGGAGTGGGGTTCCTCTGTTCCCTCACTAGTCTGTCTTCTCTTATTCTTCTCACCTTTCAGAATCTCCTTTTATTAGTTTTAAATGTATGTTCAGGGTCTTTAGTTGTACTTTGTAGGAGGAATGGGAAAAAGTATATCGATTCCATCTTCCCTGAAGGAGCAGTTTGATCTTTTTTATTTTATTTTATTTTTTTAAAGACGGAAAACATTGTAATTTGGAATCTTTCTGTGAATCCTCCTTGGTCCCATTCCCCCTCTTTCTCTGGCATTTAATTTTTATTTATCTATGCATTTTTGTACGGTTGTACTATGTTGATTTTTGTAACCTGATTTATTTGTTCAAAAATAGTTTTTGAAGTCCATCCATGTTAACACACAAAAGTTGAAGTTCATTCAGATTGGTGGCTACCTGCAATTTTAGGTGACAGAATAGGAAACCGTTCAATGCTGGGTTGACACATACATGTCAACGAAGTGGTTTATGGATGTGCCATCTCCTATGGTCAGGAAATAACTTTGACATGAATGAGCAGAAATTGCTGAGAAATGAGAAGCTTTACTTAGAAGGTCTAACAAAGAGGCCTGGACAGTCTCCTAGGGTTGCACCCTCAAACAAGCCCATTGCAGCCCCACAGCTGCGTTATGCCTGGGTGTGCAGAACAGTCAGCGTATCTTTAGGAAACTATTGGCATGTATCTCCTTAAGAGCGGTTAGATAATATGAATTAAAAATATACTTAACTAGACTAAGAGCTGATTAAGGTCAGTGACCTGGGTCTCTTGAATTCTTTGATTTTTCTGGGTTTTTCATGGCTTCCTGGAGGACAGTTTGGACTGAATTGTAAGATGCTGAGATACTTCTGGCCTTCTGGAAAACTCAGTGACATTTAAAGACTCCTGGGACCAGGATTGTGCATATATCTCAACTAATTAAAATCAATCAATAATTGTAGGGCTTTGGCCCATAGAATTCTCTCCCCCCCACTTCTTCTGCTTCCCCACCCCACCCTCTGGTGCAAACCGTTGTTTCTCAGTCTAGCTGGGAATCGGGCCTGCGACCTCCACATTAGGAGCATAGTGCTGCAACGACCTGAGCCACCGGGCCGGCCCAGCCCATAGAATTCTAATCAGCTTTGAAGCTAATGAATCATTTTTAAAAGTTCTGTGGTGAATTTCTCTTCACAAATGAGAGTTGACTTTTTTCTGTCTGAGCCTCAGACCCAGATCTCTTTGAGATCTTGAGCATCATGTTTTACATGAGAAACTTTTATCGGGTGGAGCTGTGGAGAGATATGATAAAAATCTTATTATAATATTGTTTATATTTTTCTACCCCTTCTTTATTTCTATAATATGATGGGAATTTTCTACCGTTTTTCATTTTCTCTTTCATTTATATTTTTATTTTGCTTCCAATTACATTTATGTACCTTTGAGCAAAAATATTATTTGAGCCACATGAGCGAGCTAACATTATATGTAGAAGTTATTTTATTAGGCTGCATTTTAATTTCATTTCATTTGTCCCCATGAAACAACTGTCTGCCCCCCTCAGGCATTTTAGAGCTAACTTTCTGACTATAGTGGTTCCCAGGCTATAAAAGTTAAAGCTTATTTGATTTTTTTTTGCTTATGACTCCTTTAAGAATATACACACAAAAAAATCAACTTGAGAAATTCTAAATGGTATGTATACCTGCTTCGGTAACATAATATTTGGTTCATACCCAAGGGATAATACCCATAAATGATAATTGCAATCTTAGAGTAATTAGTTGCTCTAACTAAAAGTGATATGTGTGTGTGTACATACATATATGTGCACGTGTGTGTGTCCCTAAAAGGGATATGGTATAGATGCATATATACATACTTATACACATATAGTCCTATATATGTGTATGTACATATATATGTATACCAGGTGTGCCAAAACAATGTATGCACATGACTTGTATCCATCTTTTGTTATCAGTATATATTGAGTATTACAATTTTAACACAGTTTTTCCTTCCTTAAAATGTGTATACATTTTTTTGGTACCCTATGTATTTATGTATATATATTTATATACATATATATGTATGTATATACAGTGTATAAATTTACAGTGTACGTATTTTGGCTAGGGCTACATGAAGCTAGTGGGTCCCTGTGGTGTTCAAATTCCATCCTTAAACCCCTCTCCCCCCACCCCCACCCCTTTTCCTTCCCTTTCTTTCATTCCTTTTCTCCTTCTGCAGCACTTCACTGAAGGAACTAGAAGGCACAGGAAAAGGAATGAAGAAACAGAGAGATTGGGCCATTCTCACAACCCGTTCTTGAAGGTCTGTTTTCCACCATGCTGGAGTTGTATTTCTCCACTCCTCTTTCCCACCTTTCTCTGGGAGGCACTCAAACATAAATCCAGACACCTGGTTCTTGCTAGCTCTGAATTAATTGTTACAAATTCTGATTGTATAGAAGTCATTTGATCTCTTTGAATGTTTATTTTAAAGGATTTAACAATCTCTTTAAATTAAGGGATTGATCTTGCTCTTTAGGATCATCTTCTAGATTTCGATCTGTAATTTACTTTTAACTTTCTTTTTATTTCATTATTTTTTCAGTTACAGTTGACTTTCAATATTATTTTATATTTGTTTCAGGTCTACAATGTACGTCTTTGTACCTTAACTGCTCTATCATTTCCTTCATCAGGGTTGTTCCTTTCCCATTCTTTTATCCCTCTGTAAGTATTGTGGTAAAGATAAAGATCAGGATTACTAATAAGTAGCTGAAAAAGATTTTTTTCCAGTAACAAAAAAAAAAGGTTTCCTTTTTGTTGTCTAAGCTTTTCAGAGCGCTTACTTTGTTTTATTTATTAGTGCCGTATTCGTGATATGTTAATTTAAATTATTAGTTTTGTACATTTTATTTTTACTTGTCTTCATTGGATTGGCAATTTAAATTGGGGTAGACAATAATTTCATTAACTATATTTGCAAATATCAAAACCTCCGTTTCCAATGGAATCAATTATTTGCCAACCACAAGAAAAAAACAAAACAAAAGTCATGATCATGAGTTTTATACCTGTTATAACTTGATTTCAATTTGATATATTTTCGGTTGCTACTAAATTTTTAATTTGGAAAATCCTACTAATTAAGAAAATTTTCATAGTGTAATAAAGAAATTTCTCAGCTACGTGCTTGAAAAAAGAAAAGACTGGAAAGTAACCTTGTTGAACACCTACTGTGTGTCAGACACTTGCTAGGAGTCACTCAAATGTGAACTCCAAGCATAGGTTGGTACTGAAGAATGTGAAAAGCTGCACAACTGCTTACTTGTTCTTAAATAGTTAAAATAAGTCCAGCCTGGGTGGGAGAAAAGTTTCTTAATCAAGTTTTAAGATTTCTATTGGTCCAATACCTTAGATCTCCATCATGGACAATACTATGATCATGGTAATGTGGGGTATTGTGATAATGTGAATTTCATGGTCAAGCCGGCCAATTTAATGGAAAAAAGACACCTCCTGGCTTTTTCCATTATAATTATATGACCTTGGGATCATTTTGAACAAACTTGAAGCTCCTATTGCTCTTCTGTAAAATTGGGAAGCATTAGTATATACAGTGAAGTTATGTAATAGTTGTTTTCTTACCTATATTATAAAGGTCATGGCCAAATGTAATTGTTGGGATTTTCTTAAATTTACTGTTATTGCCACCAAATAATCTGGTTTATGCTTCTCTTTCTTTTTATTTATTTATTCTTAAAATTTAAGTATAGTTGGTATATAGTATATTAGTTATATTAGTTTTGGGTGTACAATATAGTGATTTGACATTTTTATACCTTACAATGTGATCACCCCACTAACTATAGTAATCATATGTCACTGTGCAAACGTATTACAATATAATTGACTATATTCCCCTTCACTTTTTCTCCTTCCTCACCCACTATCCCTCCACTCTGGCAACGATCCCTTTGGTCTCTTTCTATGAGTCTGTTTTTATTGACTGTGATGATTTACTGGAAATGTTCTGATGTGGTTCATCTATGGAACAGAAACTATGATTGCATAAAGAAAAGTGGCAGTATGAAAGACCTGTACTTCTGTTTTCATATGTGGGGGAACACACCTCAATTATATTCTAGGAAAAGGAGCTAAATTTGTTACTCAAACTGGGTTCAAGCCCTGTCTCTGCAGCATATAAATGTCATTTAACCTCTTAATTTCCTTGCCTCAAAGAAACTGTGTTAATACCTGTCCTGCCTAACTCATGGTGACATGACTAAGATTAAATCAATTTACATTCAGTATTTTTTCTTGTAACTAACATTAGATATGATTGCCTTGAGTCTATGGGTTACTCTCCCATATGAAACAATGTTTCTGATTGCTTGTAGTGTTTTTTTTTTTTCTTCTCTTTTTAAGGTTGGCATTTATCAATTACAAATTTCTGAAAATTGACTATATTGTTCAGAATACCCTACTTGCCTTATTACTTCCAACTCTAGACCCAAGCTCATTTTTAAAAATAGCTAAATATGCATTAAAAATGTGAGCATATGTACAGTTTATTCTAGAAAGGTATTTTGATTCATAGTACTAGGAAAATAAGACTGATTTGTCTGTGACTAATACATTTTTGTGTTGTTTTCTTCATTCACAAATGTTAATGAAACTTCCAAAAGATGTCAGTTTTCCAACATAAAAATGCATAGTTTAAAGCCATCTTACTCCAGTCCTGTTTTTGAACATTTCAGTATTTGTTAAATTGAAGTGTCTGTCAGTAAATAATATTCACTCATGCTTCTTGCTCTTTCCTTTCAATGTTTTGAAAAATTTGACTCTGGTGGAAAAATACTGATTAACAATTCCAAAACTATTTTGATCATATTCCAAGACCCAAGTGGTGCATGAACACGTTCTTTAAGTTTTATATTTTAAAAATAATTGGATCTTTCTAATCCTAGGTGTCCATATCCCATGTGTTAGCTGGCACAGAACTAAGTAAATAACCCTTTTTTGTATTTGCATTTTAATTTCCCCTTAACGGTTTTGCAATCTATGTTTTCATACAGAGAATACGCCTGCATTATAAATAGATGTCACTTGAGCTGTCATTTCAAAGATCTATGATAGGAATCCGAAAGTCTAGAGACAATGTTTAAAGTGGCAAATTTAGAGTTTTTGAAACATTTTAAAACTGTTTTCCTCTAGATGGAAATGAATATAGCCCCCTAATTGATAATCATAACTTGCGGCATGCTGCTTATTAATATGAATTGCATACATGCATCAATTTGATTTAAAGTTTACAAGGCAGATTTTAAACAAAATTATACATGCAGCATAAAACTGGGTTGTTAACACACTCCTCTTTGTGTGCATACATAATACATATACACATAATATTTCGTAAACATATTCTATCAATACAGATCGAGTTCTCCCAAATATATGTCATTCTTCTAATAAAAGTTAAAGACATTTCATGAAATTCAAAAAATACTTTAGGTAAATGAAATAAGACTCTGGGATGTGTATTTATAATAAATGCTTGAATTAATTATGACCATGGTGAAATTTTTTTTCTATGACATATTTTTCAATGAGTTAGCTCTTTTCATGAATTATATTTGAAAATGGTATTATATTGTTCTTATTCCTTGCTGAAGTATACTTTACAGCGGGCAATATTTTAAACAAAATATTTCCCATCTGGCCCTGCCAAGGTGAATGTTTTCCTCACAGCCTTGACTTGCAGTTGAAACTGATGTGAGAGTTTGTCATGGTTGTTTTGACAGTCCGGTCATCCTAATCCAGGGATCTGATCCCTGTGGTTTGTCAATTATCCTGCTAACCCTACAGCAAGAGCAGCACTCAAGGCACTGAACTGTCAACCAATAACCAAGAAACAATGTCAGGAGCCAGAGAGGCAGGAATGAGAGCGGGAATGCTTTTGACAACAGAAGTCAGTGTATTATTCAGCACTTATTTTATTTTAGGGGGTGGGGTGGGGCTCGTAACAAATTAATTATTGGGAATCACATGATGACATGTCATCCATTGCTGTGGACATTCTTTTGTGTCTGAATTTAAACAGCAAGAATTCGACTGCTTGTGTAAGTCCTGCTAACATAGGGTTCTGGAACATAATTCTATGCTGAAAATAGTGAGATCACCCGAGTTTAATTTGGTAGCACTTTTTCACCTGCCTATGTTTACTGTAATATATTTAGGGGAAAATGCACCTGGAGACTGTGAGTGTGCTCATGAAAATAGTTTTGAAAGTTACTAGGAGCCCCATTGATAGGGAAATGGACATAAATATGCAGAGGGGATGAAACTGTGCCTTGTATATGACAAAAATGTATTCAAAACCAAGAATTTCAAAGGGAAATTTGTTGTGAACCACTCATGATCTTTAATAGTTTAAGGGAAGAAATAAAGGGGACTTTTAAGTGACAATGGTATCTGTCTGAAAATGAGAAAATGATAATGAGGCTTTAAATCTCTAACTGCTCTTGGATCGGACCCAGTGGAACTCTTGAGTGACATCAGCTAAAATCTACTTAGGCTTCTATTCTACTCTAGTGCTTAGTCTGTGTTTTATGTGTGTACCAATTCAAATACCTGCTTATATACATGAAGTAAATGGCAGCCCATCATTAAATACACAAGCCTGGGATCTTCAAATAAGCTCTTGCTAGTGCTATATCCAAATGAGGCTTTTTACTTGCATTTATTTACTCAGGAAATGTTGAATGAGTCAAAGTTCCTGCCTTGTAAAGTGCAGAGGTTTGAAATTTAAATGCATTTTGTGAAATTCCAATAAATAATCGAACTGGCCCTTGGGACTTAATGAATGGATAACATACTTTTCCTGGTTTGAAAAATTATGAAGTTACTTATAAAATAAGGCCTATTTATTTTGGGAAATACCGCAAAAATATAAAGAAGAAAGAAAAATATAAATATAACACAACCATTCATAGAAAATTACCTTTAGAATATATATATATCAGAAAATGTTACATCACATTTTATAGATATAGATGTATAGTATTTTGTACCCAACTTTTTTTATTTGATGAACATTTTTCCGTGTCGTAGCAAATTCTTTGCAAATAATTTTAATGACATCATAATATTTTAATATGCAGATATAGCATAATTCATTTAAGTAATACTCTAATGTTGGATTTCATGTTTGTTGGATTTGAAAAGATATAAATAACTGCAAGGAATAACTTGTTTCTGATTTTTATTTTAGGATGGATTTGTTTCAGGTAAAATTACTAAGTAAAGGGTATCAATACTTTTTATGATCTGGGAAGACTTCAAATCTTATTTAAGTTAATGATTAGCATTAGATATTTCCTTAACTCCTTAATGTGTTCTTAATTGCTCTTTTTTAAAAAGGCTATTACAGGTGTAGCAGACATGTAATTACTAATCATTAAGTTTTCTAAAAAATAAAAATGTCACGGCTGAAGACAAATGGGGTGAAGAAATATTTGTTTTGATCAAGGCATTGTTTTCCAGTTCTAATGGCTTAATCAAAAACTAGTATGTGGCAGATTCCACTTTTGTGGGTGTAGGTCCCACTTTTACTTCATGCTAGCTGTGTTCTCAGGGTACTTAATTCTGTGCTTTATTTTCTCCTTCTATAGAATAAAGATGATATTATTGCCCACATCTTTGGGTTGTGGGGGAGATTAAATTGGGTAATGTACATTACCTACATTGTGCAAAGCCTGGCACACACAAAACTCCCAGTGAATGTTAGCTGCGATTACTTAATATAGCCATTAGCAAATAAAAATGTATTAGCATTTTACAAGCATTGCATTTCTTGTGAGGAACTCAGGAATAGCAAATATTTTCATTATGTATATAACACCTAGTAAAACAAGCTTTTCAATGTAGCAATAGAAACTTAAAAAAAAAGTACAATGTAATATAGTAGCTAGTAATTATTCTTGCCATTTGGGAACAACAGAGAGGTTAAGATATTAGTAAATGTCACTATTTGGCTTATGTGTTGTGTGTGTTATTAGTTCCACATGTAAGGATGCTTTACTGGTATTTTGAGATGTAGCCCAGAGCTTCTCAAACTCTAATGTGCATACAAATCATCTGTGAATCTTATTAAAAGGCAGATTCTGATTTGGTAAGTCTGGGGTGGGCCCTGAGATTCTCTATTTCTAGCAGATCTCAGGTGATGCTCATGGTTCTATGGCTACATTGAGTAGCAAGGATTTTAGAATAAAATATGAAGCTATTGGAGTTTAATTGTGAGTTTTTAAATTAAAAACATTTTCTCCTGTAGCATTTTGCTTTGGGTATTTAGTAGATTTGCATATTAGGACTTTGAGTCTCCTCAGTGTTCTGCAGAAGTGGGGAGTTAACAAATGTATATAAAACTGATATCCTTAAACAATTCTCAGGTGGGAGGAGAATAGGATAAAAACAAAAATGAAAATTAAAACAAAAACCTCTCCATCCCTGATCTTTGGGTGTCTGCAAACATGACATGAATATTTGGAGCCAGGTTGTGGGGTTTTTCACTTCTGGCTGTTTCTCGATGCCTCCAACCACAGAATGGTCTGAGCTTCCCCTTTCAGCTGGCTTCTCCTTTCAGCTGGTTTCCACCAAGGCACAGACGCAGGAATCAAGTCCCATCAATATTGTTTAATGACGATCATGGTAACGATACATCCCTCATCAGAGTCTGTGCTCTGACTGCTTTTTGTTGATGATCGTCACCTGATTATCATACACTGGGTATGCAGCCAAGGGGAATATAATGTATTGGTCAAGTTTTCCAAATCTTTGTAGAGCATCCATTTTACTCAAGGACTTGGAAAATTCTATTATTATAAACACGGATCTTTGTAACATGACATTTGAATTGTATTGGAAAAACAATATGAGGGCTGGTGGTAGGCCACCTCTGGCTCTGTTCCTACACCCCAGAGATAATGTTTCACATCACTTTGCCATTCAGGGTAATTTCAACAGGGAAACATGAAAGCTATTGGAAGTGAAAAAACAAGAGAAGAAACCCAGGAAGGCACTACGATAAAAAAAATCGAGGTGAGTCAAAATACTTACAGTACTTTACAAAATACTTAGAAAAACTTTCTCATCCTAGCTTTGCCACTTACATCTTTTATAATGTTTTATCTCTCTGGGCCTCCTCACTTTTCTTATTTGCATAATGAACAAGTTAGACTGATTTTGAGGTCCCTCCAAGCTCTGGCATTTTATGATGTTATGATTCAATTATTCTTTTGTACTGAGAATTTTACCCTAACTCATAGGTGGCCAGTTGACTATTTTGTATGGTAAAGCCTTCCTTAGCTTTGGCTCCTGTGATAGTCCCCATCTGTGACCAGAGCTGTCAATCATTTTGTGATTATTTTTACTGTTTTGCAGAGTCAAAGGCCTACCCTAGAGATGGAGTTTCTTTTGTAATACAATTGAGTCCACATGGTGCTGAAAAATATGTTACCCCACATGCAATGGGGTAAGTCTCTAAAAGAATTTGCCCCCTAAATTTAGGGTATCAATGAGGTAATGTAAACCACCAGAATAGCTACTTGACAATTTGTCACTCAACTTGAGCAAAACTATAGAGGAACAGCACAATGAATTAATGAATAGCAACAAATCCCCATGACAACATGTTAGTTCATTAAAATTTTATCAGCATTCTTCCTAAGGAAAGTGCGCCTTCTGTTCTGTGTTGAGTTTCTTCAACATTGTTTTACAGCCAATTCACAGCATTCTTGTGCTTCAAAATTAGTTCCTGTGGAGAGTGAGATACACATAGACTCTCTGTTGTGTCACACATGGGTCTCCTGGGTGTCACAGTGAAATATTGCCTGCATTTTTGTGTATCTTATGGCTTGAAGATTAACAAGCATTTCCCTACTGCCTTTTTTTGAAAGTAGGCTAATTAGCTAAAAATCCATCTCTGTGTTAATTTTTAGTAAATATATTAAATTGCATTTCAGAAATATCTTTCTAATACTCAACAAAAAGGCATCAAATGGGGAGAAAACAGCAAAATATTTTTGCTTGCTGCCACAGTGGCATTTTCCCTCTGGCTTTGGCAAACAAAAAGTAACACAGAAACCTTGACATTTTTCTTGAATTTATTTTCTCTCTTTGAAATTTTTTTGTGTGTGTGTGTGTAACCCAAATGCCAGTGGTCTGGGTGTTCCCAAATCTTCCAGCATAACAAGGAAAAACTTCCCTTTTATTAAAAAAAAAAAAAGAAAGAAAGAAAAAAGAAACTCTCATAATCCCATCCTATAAACAATAGGAAAATCAGCACAGTTTTTATTTATTTATTTATGTATGTATGTATGTATGTATGTATGTATGTATGTATTTATGCATTTATGTATTTATTTATTGTTTTGAGGGGGGTGGGTTGAGAAGATTACATTCTTTCTATTCAACTTTCACTATGAGTTCTGATTCTACTTAATCATCATTTCAATCTTGTCTTTCCTTTTATGAAAGCATCCAAACAGACATTTTACTTTACTGACCTAGAATAACACAAATTGGGGATTAGAGTGATTTAACAACCTTATTCAGCTCCACAAATTGAGGATTATGATCTTGCTGAAGATCATAGACCCAGAGCATTCATCCATATATACACATAGCCATCCTGAGATCTTTGGTTTTATTGCACAGAAGTTGAAGGAATGAGTTTCAACATGCCATTAAATGTGTTTACAATACATACTAATTATGTTTGTTAATTCGTGTAATTTTTATATTGTGAAATTTAGCAAAATGTATCAAGGAAAATTGCATATATTTCTTGACCAGAAAATATTGTTTCTAGGATATGCTAAAAATAATCAGACAGTTATACCAAAATTTATGTATAAGAATATTCATGACAATGTTGTTTATAATAGCAAGAAAAAATGAAGTTAATCTAAATGTCTGATAAAAGAGATTGGTTAATATGCTTTGTTGCATCTATAAATTGAACACTCTTCAGTCATTAAGAACATTCAGGTAAATCCTGACTTACTGATGTAGTGGATTATTCACAATATATTGGTAAATTACTGGAAACTATAATTGTATTTTTGTCTCCAGAATATCAGTATATATATGACTATTTGTATAAGAGAGAATCTATAAGAAAAGACCTTAGAAAGTTAACAGTACTTATCATTAGATTGTAAGACTTAAGATGACTTGATTTTTTTTTTCCTTTATGCTTCTTTCTATTTTCTAATTTTTCTATGATGGCCATGAAATATTTAGTAATTTCTTAAAAAAAGAAAAAAAATGTTTTTAATCATAAATTTTAAATAAACCGTTTGCAAGAATCACTTTTATAAGATAACTAAATGCACAAAAATTAAATTATTTGCATTATTTATAGCAGGATTCCTCAACAGATTGCCTATTGACATTTTCAGCCAAATAATTCTTTGCTGTAGAGGCTATCCTGTATATTGTGAGATATTTAATAGCATCTCTGGCCTCTGCCCATCTGATGCCACTAACATCCCCGAGTTGTGATAGCCAAAAATATCTCCAGATATTGCCAAATGTCTCCTGGGTGGCAAAACGGACCTCTCCTTGACTGATTTTCAGATATTACTTGATTGATTGATGCCATGTACCATGAGTTCTTAATTCATACATATTTATCTTTTACATGTTTATCCTTCTTGTAATAGTTCCTTTTTTCATGCCTCCGTCTTGAAAGAGATGTTATTTATATTTTTCTTTTTTCAGAGAAAGCCCCAATTCAGATTTTGGACTAGAGTAACTGATAAGATGTGACTGGCTTAGATCACTGACTCTGAAAGGATTTTTTGTTAATGTGGCCACCATGGCCAATTACTCACATCAGAGCTACCAAGGAAGGACCTGAACCCCCAAACCCACAGACTGTAGACCTTAAGTTTACCTTAATAACAATAAGAGAATGTTTAGCCAGATCATTCTATAAGTCCCATATTTTAAAAATATTTAGTCTAAATATATATGGCGAACATTGAGTATATATATATATATATATATATATATATATATATATTCTTATTTTCAATGACTCTGGAAAATGTATGATTCCTTAGGAACAGAAGGCATGACTGAATTTTGAGCCTGCCACTTACTTGTTAACATGACCCTGAACAAGTCTTTTAACCTCTCTAAGTTGAAGTTTGTCATTTGAAAATAAGGATGATTTAATAGCCCTACTTAATTGCATGATTGTAATAAATAATGAATCCATTTATGGCTTGAAAGGGCTGTGTAAATTGCCAAGTACTTCATACCCATTGGGAATTCATTTCTCATGGAGGTTATCTGTGGCTGAGGTTGCTATGGCAACGTTCTGGTTTGTAATGTTCCAAAACAGTGCCTAATATATATATATATATATATATATATATATATATATATATATATATATATATATATATATATATATATATACACATGTCATCCATTTGCACCTAGAAAGCAAATAGGGATAATTAAGGAATTTAACTTGAATTGTTTTTTTAAAACTTGTGTTTTCCGAATGTCTCTGTTCCCTTTGTCAATATTTCAGCACCCATTGTAAACATTAAATAGATCTTAGAAGCTGATAGACATGGAATATAAAAGTAAAGAGGATAAAAAGGAGGGAAAGTAAAATGAAAGTGAATATGTAAAAAGAAATAAGAGCATCACAGAAATTAGAAAACACATGTTTGAGCTTATCTCAAGAATCACTAGTGTGAGGTTTCCTCTGATAGTTGTTTTCTCCGCTTTATTCAACCCTGTTAAAATGAATCAACCAATGGGGCTTCTGCCATATCCCCCAGGAGCCTCTGCTACACTGTAATATAACTAAACATTAGAATATCTTTTTCTGATTAGCTGTCTCACAGCTTCTCTCCAAAACATCCCCTGTGGATTTCAGAAAATTATTGCAAACTAGCATCTGAACAAGAAGGGAAGATATGCCAACTCCTTTGCCTGAGAACTACTATGCCTGCTAAGTTCAAGACTGTACATTGACAGCTTTAAGAAAGCAATAGTAAAATGGATTTAAAAAATCCATACTATCCAACCACTTGATATGACTTTCGTTTATTCTTACTTTTCAGTTCTTCAACATTAAAACATAAGGTCTGACTTCTCAGATATGATTCCTGAATAGAAAATGATAATAGATACTGTGGGGTGAGCATATGTGTGTGCATCTGTGTGTGTTTGTGTGTGTGTGTGTGTGTGTGTGTGTGTATTAAACAATCTCTGGGAAAGGACAGAGTGGTGTGGATAGTCCCAACATGGAAGACATATAGAAGCTAATATTAATTTGCCATCTACCATGTGCAAGGATGATACTACAAATCTTATGATTAGCAAGAAAAATATTTTCAAAGTATTGGGAGTGGATTTGGGATTAACTTTCTGAGTTTAGTTTGTTTAGTCTTCGTGGGGTGTAGCACACATCTGAGAAATGACTGCTCAGTGTAGTCTTAGATTATGGAACATCTTAGAGTCAATTGCCATAAACTTACAGATGTAAGACCTGGAAGGGAGTTAATATGATTAACTGAGATGAGAGAAATGGCATGAGAAAACTCACTTTGTCTGGGGAAATGATTAGCTCAGTTTTGGGTAGCTGTGATATCAACAAAATATACACACATACGTAGTCATTCAGTAATTAGTTGAGATCAACAATGTCGTGTTCAGGAAAGAAACACACGGTAAAAATAGATATGAACTTGACTGCTCATGCTAATTAGAAGTTATGAGTAGATGAGTAGATGAGATGACCAAGGTCAAGGAACAAGCATAGGAAATTGTCAAACTTGTCACAACTGTTATTTATTTATATTTATATTTATTTATTTATTTATTATTTTTGCATTTACTGTCTATCTTTCACACTAGATCTTAAGCTCTGTCTCCAACAGTCTTAAGCAGTCTCCAATAGTGTAGTTTACCATCGTTTTCTAGTGCCTAGCATAATGCTTGAGACATGGTGTGATTGAATGAACGCACAACAGTAGAATTTATTCATAAGTTAGTATAGCCATTAACTTGTGTTTTGTTGTTATTGATTTTTAAGTGGAGCAATCTAAGCCAGAAAGCAGTTTAAAGGTAATTTTCCCTCTCACCTCAGATAGGCTTTTATATTTTTTTATTTGTGGATTGGTGAGCGGTATATGGGTCAGGAGGAGGAAATTAAACATATCGGTCTGTTTCAGGCTGGGTAGAGATTGACTGTATGAAGACTCTTCTCGCTTTGTGAAGGATTTATGCCCTACAAGCAATTACATAGATAGGGTTGGTTTAGAAGAAAACGCTTTGCTTCTTTGTGGCGTTAGTCTAGACTCAGCTGGAGTCTCTCCAGACCAGGAGAGACCAGGAGAGAAAGGAGATGGCTATTTTCCATTTTGCTGTGAGGCCTAGGTGGCCATGGGTTGATTCATCAGGGCAAGATAATTGCTGGGGTTGATTTTTATTTCTAAGATGAATGACTGTTTTGGAAAGTTAAGGGGACGGAAACTATGGCAGAGACATGCTCCTGTTTCTTAGAAAACTTCTGGCCTAATTCCTAGCCCCTTGGCCTCTAGGTGAGGCCATGTGATTGACTTCTGGTGATTGGAATGTGGGAAGAATTGATGTATGCCACTGCCAGGCCAGGCCAGACCCCTAAAACTTCTGGCATCATCCTTCATGCTCTTTCTTTCTTGACTGCTGGCTATATGCAGAGGATCCAGTGATGAAGCTAGGATTCCATAAGATGGTAGAGGCCTAGATGGATGCTTGCATGGATAAGAGTTTTGTCTCCCCTGGGACATGAGCAAGAGATAAATCCTCATTGTATTAAAAAAACGTAATAAGTCAACATGTGAGTGAGATTAGTGCCCTATGTGTATCTCAAGTCTTGGGATATGAAATTGTTTCCTTACATTGAGGTTATCCCTCCTCTCACCATATTTTGTCTGAAAAGAATCTCTGGACACTTAATACAATAGAAATGGGAGGTATAGAAGAACTTTTATACCTTTGCATTTAACTAGCATATGTTTATTCATTACACACTCTAGGCAGGGGAGCGAAACTCTATGCATATTCTTTTTTCTTTCAGATTGTCTCTAACTCCTGGCAGGAAGGTAGAAGGAACTTTTCCCTCCAGTGGTCTTCATATTGTAGACACTAAGTAGTTACCGATTGATTGTTATATAAAATTTACATCTATCAATTGCATTGGACCTTACCTCCTGTGTCGTCTTCAATTAGTTTATGAGGATCTTTTTTGCCAACTAAGGACCCCTCCGTAATTCTGGAACTTGTTTGACTTAATCAAAATCATTTTTCTCCTTGCAGAAGAAAAAAAGAGAAAGGTGTCGGGTATGGAAAGAGCAGTTAGATAGTGTTCATTTTTACTAATATTGTACTTGATTGTGGCTTTTTTCTTCATGATATGCTGGAATTCTTCTCTCCCCTTTTGTCTCTTCCTTTTACCCATTGTCTCCAACTCCTGATGGGGATCTTATCTTATTGACAGACACTTGTCCTTCTATATTTATTTTATATGTGTGCATATATTTTTTAAATGGAATTTACTTTGTTATTATTAATTTTGTGTGTGTACTTTTGTTTTTTTTTCCCTCATGTCCTTACTGTATTTTCATCAATGCTTATCCTTGACACCTCTTAACTCATCCATTTAAATCTATGTGTTCTCTTATTCAGGAATGTTTTGGTTGAAATATATGGAAAATTAATATAAACTGGCCTAAATAGAGAAGAGAATGCAATAGACTGAATAATGTTCCCTGGAGATTTCCATATCTTAATCCCCAGAACCTGTGAATATATTACTTTATGTGGTACAAGGGATTTTGCACATATGATGAAGTTAAAGATCCTGAGATGGGGAGATTATTACAGTGGGCCCAATGTAAACACAACGGTCCTTATAAGAAGAAAGATCAGAATCAGAAATAGGAAATGTGATGATGGAAATAAGGATTTGAGTGATGCAAAGAAGGAGTCACAAGCCAAGGGTCTCTGGAAACTGAAAGCGGCAAGAAAATATTCTCGCCTGAAGGCTCTAAAAGAAATATAATCCTGGCAATTGAGGAACACACCTTGATTTTAGACTTCTGACCTCCAGCACTGAGAGAATAAATTTGTGTTGCTTTAAGCCAGTAGCTGTGACAATTACTTATAGAAACCACAAGAAACTAATATAAGGTATTTATTTGCTTATATCTGGTTCAGGTGGGACTTGAATCCAGGTTTTTTTAAACTTTTTTTTAGCTCATGAATAGAGCTCCAAGTTTTCATTCTTGCATACATCTTAAAATGAAACATCTGTGACTTCAATTTAGGTCTGTTTAAAGTGAAGCAACTCATGATGCAGCTGGACCACAGAAGTTTTATGGATTTTTATAATTTTCCCCCTCATTTGTTAGTGGTGTCTCACCCCTATCTAATTCTATGAGATTTTCTTTTGTCTAGTCCTTTGAAAACATTCAACTTTTTGTGAAAATAACTCCTTTCTTGATTTTTACTCATGTTTCATTAGCATATTCAATATTTTAATAGCATTTTAAAATTACAATAAATTTGAGAAGAAACATTGATGGCTCTTGATAACAAAATTGTTTTTATAAGTTTCAGGTGTACAAAACAATGTAATCATTAGATATCTACACCCTTCACAAAGTGATAATCACCTCCCCCAACCTACTACCCCTCTGACAGATAATAAAATTATTAAACTAGATAGACCACATTTAGTGTGTATAGTTACCAGTCACTATGTTTACTGAAGACATGAGCGTACTCGTTAAAGCAGAAAACTGGTTAAATACCAATTAGCTAAGAGAACTCATTTCGTAGCTCCAAACATGGATTGGCTTACATGCCCAACCTTCACATAATCACTGTTGCTAAAGGAATATATTGGAAGATAACATTAGATGGTTCCCCATCAGTGATTTTCAGCAATTTCTATTTTTTTGACTTTTTCACCTTCATCCTACTCTAGAAGCACAATAAGCCAGATACTTGATTTTTTTATTCCTTATTGTAACTAAGGATAGCACGTGATCCAGATGGAACTACGATATATAAATGGAAGTCTTCTGGGGGATTTCTGGGACCAGTTTCTCTTCCTGATAAAAGGTGAGATGAGTATGAGAATAATGTCTTTCTCATGCACCCTTTCCCCACTTCTTGCTTGTAGATGCAATCATGTAATTATGATGGAAAAGCTGAGAAACTTATGGCTAGCTACCAAGCAGCTTGAAATTATAAAGCTGCTGAAATAACTTGGAATTGATTAATTATGATTTGCCACCCTTAGTTGGTTATCTCCTACTTGTAGATGAATGCATCCTTACTGATGGAGAATAAAATAAACTGAAGAGGTGTGGATTATGAACTCACTCCCAGAGAGAGGGTGTGTATTGTTTGAACAGTCATGGATTGAGGATGAGGGAGGGTTGTTTACCCAAAGGAAAACAAATGTGCTCTTATTAAAAGAAAGTGGGAAATGAATCTTAGACCAAAATAACAGAAGTCAATCTCATGTGGGCATCAAAAACAATCCACTTTTCTTATATGAATCCAGAGTAAAAATGCGAGTGTTAGGTATTGTTTCCAGAGAAAACTGAAGCACTTAAACTCCACTGCTCTGCTTTTCTAAGCCTTGGTAATGTTTCCTTTTCTTTCCCTTCTTTTACTAAGATGCTAGTCACTTGTAAATTAGAAATCTATGTGGAGTAGGAAAATAAGTTCACCTGAGCTAGAGTCAAATGGAACTGTCAAAAGAAGAATGCCAGTTACTTTAAGTCACTGTCTGAAATCTGCCTGCCTGTCTCTTTCTGTAGTATCTGTAAGACAGCTTTTGTTAAAGGTATATGTCATGTCAGTCAAACACCATAGGTGGTGTTTGGAGTTTGAGGTATTGACATTAGGTATTTGCTTTTGTCTCACATAATCCCATCTCAAAGGTAGGTAGTAGGTACAGATGCCTCTTGAAAGAAAGGGGACATGAATGATGGATGAAAAATTGTGAATGGTAGCCAGTATTACCTATTATTTCCCAATTTATCAAATGGACACTAAGTTTAATAAAAAAAATTCCCTTTATTTGATAACAAGATTATTTTCATGACTAACTTTATTAAAACGTGTGGCTTTGCAATTCAGTAGAAAAATGAATAACTTAAACTGAAGTTTCAAGCCAGTAAAAGTTACTGAGAATCTACTAATTTAAGGGCATAATTTAAGACCCTCTGAAGGGTAATATGAAAAGAATCCCCCTTTCAGTGATTTACAATAGGGGTGGATGTGGGAAAGAGGAAAGCAAGGTAATTCCATAATTATAATTTAAGGAAATTAAGCAACAGAGTGGAGGTACAAGATATTCTAGGATTTCTTAACTGACACCTGGTTATAGGGTCAGAGAATTGTCAGGATGTGGATAATAGTTAATATAACGTTTTTTTTTGGAACTATGAAAAATGAACCCTCTGTTAAGGTGGAAATACCTGTGTGTTAGGCCCAGACGTTTAGCAAACTAGAAAATAAATTTATTTTACTAATTTTTGGAAAATTAATACCTGGAAATATTTCCCTTTTTAACTCAGATTCATCTGTAAGATGAACAGTGTTTTACTGGTGATAATATCAGCCTGTAATATTTTTGTGTCTTTTTTATCTAGAGAAGTGATGAAATAATTACATAATGTGTAGTTAAGTATAAGAAATGAAATTAAATACAAAAGGGAAATGGAATGGTAGACACTTTCATAATTAATCATGATGTGAGTACTAGCATCTATTTTTTATATAAGAAAGTTCTGAGAATAGGAATCATCCATACTCTCACAAGATTGTATTTATTCTTTTTGTTTCTGCCTCACTTAAAAAAATGATTTTAGGCACTTAAAATACAAAATATGTCAATGTTTAAGAATAAATTTAATTTCTTGATACATATGAATTAAAAAACATTCTAATATTCTACAAAGTTAAAAGTATTTGGTCATGAAATAGTCCAAAAACAAATGGAAAAAAAGAGACAGATTTTATTGTATTTATTTTTCATATCTCTATTTGCAATTTTAAATCAAAACTATGTTGAGGATTCATTCAGCTGACCTTTATTTTGTGCTTTGTGATATCAGGAACAGTACGTGGCTGAGAAAACAAAGGCGGGAAGTACTGGTCCCTTGAAGACCAAAAAGTCTACTGATAAATAAGCAATAAATATTATATGAAGGAATTAATTCAGCACTGAATACATTTTCAATTCTTTACTATGGATGATCATGGGATAAATTTAAGTTAATTCATAATTGCTTTGAGAATTGGGCAATGTACAGGTTAAAGAGAGCTAAGTTTTCTGAAATGACAACCGGCTTTCCGGTTTTTTTTCAATACTCTGTTGAAAGGAAATAAAACAAACTAAAAACAGCAACCTGAAGCTGATTAGCAGACCAGGGAAGGGAGATAAAGCATACACCAATATTAAGACTATTTTTTGAAACCTATTTTTTAAAAAATAGAAAAAAAATTTAAAAAGAAAGATAAAGTCATCTTAACATCTGCTTTGAAAATTTCTTTTTTTGTTATCTCTTCCTTAGCTTATTTCCTTTCCTTTGGATACACTGAACGATTGATTTCACTCAGATATGGCTGAGGAAGAAAGGGCTAAAATGAACTCAGACAATAATTTTAAAATGGAATATTACTCAGCCATAAGAAAAGATGAAATAGTGCCATTTTCGACAACATGGATGGATCTTGAGATTGTTAGCTGAGAGAAATAAGTCATACAGAAAAAGTCAAGAACCATGTGATTTCACTGACATATGGGATATAAAACTGAAAACAACAAAAGAACAAGACAAACAAATGAGGAAACAAAAACTCATAGACGCAGACAATAGTTTAGTGGTTACCAGAGGGTAAGGAGGAGGGGAGGTGGTAAAAGAAGGTAAAGGAGGTCAAATATATGGTAATGGAAGGAGAACTGACTCTGGGTGGTGAACACACAATGCAGGATACAGATGATGTATTACAGAATTGTACACTTAAAACTTATATAATTTTACTAACCAATGTCATTCCAATGAATATAATTTAAAAAATGTAAAAAGGGCAATGAGATAAATCACTATATTCCCAGGACCACATATACAATCAGTGAGTGCATACCTTGTGCTTTAAACTATGTTTAGTGCACACACACAGACACACACGCACAGTTAGACCCTATGATAATACTAAAGGGCATACACTATTATTCCTGTTTGACAAATGAAAAAGTTAATGTATATAGAGATTTAGTAATGAGATAAGATGCTAAAGTATAGGCTTCAGTTTAGACACTAAAGTCATATATCAAAGGGAGTTTTGAGACATCCTACATGCAAGTACTCCCAAATCCTTCATGAATCTTAAATCTCTTATAAACATGGAGGGGATGTAAAGGACTGAGTCACTGCAGACAGGAGGAGGGGATTTTTGAAGACGACTTTCTTGAATAGGTCTGTGTGTCCTACCCCTCCCAAAGGGTCATAATTGTGGGTGTTTCTTCCTTGGAACTGAAAAAGGATCAGGAAATGAAGTGATGAGGAGGCTGGAGAAATGGCTTGAGACCAGTTCATGCAGACATTCCATTTCTTTTCTAAGGATAGTGAGAAGTTGTAAAATATTTTAAGCAGCAAGATGACTTATTTTCAAGTTCACTTTTGCTGCTGTACGCAGAATGCAGCCAAGAACAGGAGCAGGGAGATCACTTCGGAATTGGTGGCTTTCAGAAAACCTACTGAGAGCTGATGGCCTGGAACAGGAGGGTGGCGGCTGTGATGATGGACTCATTATATATTTTGTAGATGTGGAGGTGAGAAAAAAAGACTTTTTTCCCCCCTATGGAACAAATTTAATTTAGAAGAGTAAACAAGCATACTGAATCTTTTGGATTCTCTGAACAAACAGAATTTTTAGGTTCAATCAATCACCAAAATAAACCTGGATAAAGATATTTAATGTCCATATTTGGGTAAATAAAAGAAGGATTTTAAAAGCATATGCCTCGTCATTCCAAAGATACATACAAAAGTCAGGCTTTACCATTCACCACTGGTGGTGCACAAATATCTTTAGGGGAAATAACCTTTTGATTGTTGGAGTCACCTAGCAAATATGACATTCTTAGCTTTGGAGAAATTAGAAATGGAATTTAGAGAGAATATTTTCATGCATCTCTTTTACAAATAAGAAAAAACAAGAGCGAGACCAATCACACATGCACAGTTCATTGGTTCTAGAACTCAGGGATCCAGACTCCATCAAATCTGTTTCCATCATCTTCAATGCACAAAATAAATGACAGTGACAAAACTTGTCAGATGTCAAAGCCAAGAGAACTGCAGTATTGTTAAACGAAGATCAAAAGTCCTAGAGGTCAAAATTATAGGAAGCAAATATTCAGGTTCACAGACTGGAATAAGGTTGGGTTAGAAAGATAGGGATGCCTGTTACGACCCTTCCACAATAAATTCTCGATGCAGGAATTTACCAACTGTGTCCAGATTGTTAACTGTGACGATAATTCTAAGAATTTGCTACCCTGCTAATTTGCCCCCACCTGGTCTTTCTTCCTTTTACTTTTTGCTAAATTTGACAACATATAACTTGCTCTGACTTACTCTTGGTAGTACTAACTCAGTGCTCTGAGCCCTTCCCAATGAGACACTGGCAGAGGGCGTTTTTCAAGTTAGAGCTGAATGAGTCCTTTATCCTGGATAATCAGATTTTCTATTCATGTGTCTCTCCATTGGCATATTTAGCAAGGTGCAGTCTTATTGTTATCTATACTCAAAGTTAAAAAAAAATGTGTTATTTATATATATATATATACACAACATAGTTGCTATTAATCATAACCACCAGAGCTTCTCATTCTCTCATGATTTTAATTCAGATTTGGTTATTACAAAATACTGGTGTGCCTTAGTTTAAGAAAACACTTCTTTCCTTCTTCCTTCCTTCTCCTCCTACCTTCCTCGCTCTTGCCTTGCTGCTTTCCTTCTGTACTACATCTATTCATTCAAGATATATTGAGCGTCCTCTATCTGCCAGACATTGGGCGAGGTGCTGGTGATTTAAGAGTGAAAAAGATAGATACAGTCCTTTTCTTAAAGCTCTTACAGATAGTAGAAAGAGAGCTAATAAATAAATAAAATAATTTCAAATGTTGGTAAGGGTTATGAGGAAACTTATCATTAAGCTGTGTGAGAAGACAATGGAGTATAATTTTACAGAGGGTTCCCATGGACAACCTCCCTGAAGAAATGACATATCTATTGAAAGTTGACGGATAAGAAAACAAAAAAAGTCAAATACATGTCAGGGGAAGTGTTTCCATCAGAGGGAACAGTAGGTGCAAAGGCAGCTGTGGTCCAAATAGTTCTCTGTATGATGTAGAAAACGATGCCCCTTCCTCAACACATTGCCAGACAATTACTATAATAAATATACAAATAAATGAAAAAAAAAACAAATGTGAGTTAAGCCCCTTATAATTCCAATATATACCTTATACCATTTCATAATGCAGCCTGACTAAAGCTCTGAGATGGGAAAGAAGCTCACATTTTCATGGAAGTAAAAGATGCTTCATGATCCTGGAGTCAATTCAACATGATGGAGAGATAGACAGGAGTCACAGTCATGCAAGATTTCCCCCAGCAAGTCAGCGTCAGAACACTGAGAACATATTTCTGCATTTCCTTCCACATTCCCCTATGGTTGCATGATGGCTGCAACATCTTCATGTGTAACATATGTACGCAAGTTATATCAGCAGCAAGAAATAGCAAGCACTCACTTCTTTTCCCTCCTCCCCTTCCTCTCTCCCCTTTCCACTATCTTCCTCCTCTTCTTCTTCCTTATCTTCCTTGTTCAGTTCAGGGAGGACAAGATTTCCCAGGAGCTCTCTAGCAGACTTCTTTCTTATGATTTCTGATGCATTTGAAGATATATATGTGTGTGTATATATATGTGTATGTGTATATATATATATATACACATACCAAAAACAATGAGTTTTTGTTTTTGAGAGAGTGCCAAAAACAATGTAAACAATGTATACACATTTTAAGAAAGGAAAAAAAACTATTAAAATTGCAATACTCAATATGCTCGTATACCAATAACAAAAGATGAATACAAGTCATTTTTGACTTCTGCAATGACAAGAGGTGCTCAAAGTGGTTACCATCAGTGTCCAGATACTTCGGATTATGACGAACTACTGCTTCAGCAACATTGACCAAAGTGTCCACTTGTATGCATTTTTGACACCCCGATATACATACATATATATACATATATATGTGTGTGTGTGTGTATATATATATATATATATATATATGTGTGTGTGTGTGTGTGTGTGTGTGTCTTTTCTATGATTTTTCTTTGATTATTTTTCTTCCTTCCTGCTTTAGATTAATCAAATTTTCTTTATTCCCATTTACTGATTTGGAAAATATATTTAGTATGTCTATTCTGAAGTGGTGGCACTGAAAATTTAACAGGCTTAACTGACTTGAAGTTAACTATCTGTCCTCAATTTTTATTACCCTCAGGTTAAATTATTTTTTCACCCAGGTAAAATTTACAAACAGTATTTTAAGTGACCAATTTAATATATTTTGTCAAATACACCGGGGTGCCAAAAAATGTATACATGTGACTTGTATTCATCTTTTGTTATCAGCATATATTGAGTATTACAAATTTAATACAGTTTTTTTCCTTTCTTAAAATGTGCATACGTTATTTGCCACCCTCTATATATACCGACGTAACCCCGACTTTCAAGCCAAGGCATAGAACATTTCCATCACTACAGTAAGTTCCCTTATACTTCCTTGCTGTCTCTAGACCATCTCCACATGCAGAGGCAACCACTGCTGTGTTTTCAATCAGTAAAATGTAGTTTTGCCTGTTTTTGAACTTCATATGATTCCTATATACTATTTTGTGTTTGTTTTCCTTCATTACACCTAGTATTTTTGAGTTATCTATGTTATTGTATCAGTCGTTTACTCATTCTTAGGAGCTGAGTAGTCCTCCACTGTATAAACACAGAGGGTGCCAAGAAAATGTATATACATTTTAAGACAGGAAAAAAACTGTATTAAAATTGTGATACAATAAATAACGCTAGCATTCATTTGATTAACGCCGTCTTTGGCGCGAACATCGTACTGCACATTGCTAAGTTGAATTCAATTCAACTTCGAAAAGTAATACACAGAAAACATCTCTTAAAATGTGTACCAGATTTTTGGCATCCCTGGTATAACTCAGTTTGTTTACCCATTCTCCTGTTGGTGAACATTTGGGTTGTTTATATATTTTTACTGTTAGAAATAAAGCTCTGACATCCTTGTACCACTCTTTTGGTGGATATGTTTTCATTTATCTTGGGTAAATGCTTAAGAGGAAAATCAGTAAGACATGAAGTAGATATGCAAATAATTTATTAGAAGCTACCAAACCTTTTCCAAAGTGGTTGTAACAGTCATACTCCTGCCTGGAGTTCTGGACAGTTTCCATTGTTCTACACGCTCACCAGCGTTTGGTGGTGATGTCTGTTTTTTGGATTTTCACTAACCAGTAGGTTTGAAGTGGTATATAGTTGTGAGTTTAATTTTTATTTCACTGAGGAATAAGGATGTTGAGTCCTCTTTATGTGCTTAATAACCATTCATCTATCTTCTTTTGTGAAGTATCTATTCTTGTCTTTTGCCTATTTTTATTGTAATTTTTAAAAGTCAATATTTTGTAAGAGGTTTTTATATACTCTGAATACAAGTTCTTTGTCAGATATGTGCATTGAATATATTTTCTCCCAGCAGAAGGTTTGTTTTTAATTTTCTTATTGTGTCTTTGGATGAATACAAGTTTAAAATTTTAAGTCCAATTTATCAATTTTTTTCTTCTATGATTAGTTAACCCATAGAATTCAATATTTCAATTTACTAGATCTGTTTCTACCTCTACTTATTTATCAGAATAAAATTCCAAATTTCGTGTAATTCATCTGACCAGAAACCTTTATTAGCCAAAGCATTTTATGATACTTCACTGATTGGAAAAACAAGACAATACACTTTTTTTTTTAAAGCATCATGGTAGTCTAAATTCATATAGGACCACTTTTAACTACAAATAGCAATGCTATATGAAATATAGCACAAACATTCATTTCCCTGCAAATTGAACAGAACAGAAGAGAAATTCCTATCTACCAAGGGGAAATGATAAGAACCAAAAACCGCAAAGCCAGAGCAATAAGAATGTAAATGATGCTGTAACAGCTGAGCAAGAGGTTACGGTTGAGTATGTAGTGGACAGATATATTTGCTTTAACAGCTAAAGCCTGGGCCATTGAAGGCCTTGAAAGAGTAGGTGATAATGGCCCAGGAACCGTGCAAAGTTATGAGATGAAACCAAACTTTGTACAAATTTGAAAATGCTCTGTGAAACAGGAATTAGAAAATTCTACTTCTCTGAAGCTTGTTCCTGTTTGGGAGTCTGACTGGAAAAAAATATCCCACAAAGGAAAAAAAAAAGTGAAAGAATCTAAAGCTTGAACAATGCAAAGGTATATTGAAATATGAGCTGAGATATTAACATAAAAACTAGCTCTCTACTTGTGAAAGTAAATGCAGGATATCTCCACAGGGGATCTTTTCCCAAATCAGAGCAAACAGTACTTCCCAGATTCAACAAAACAACAGCAAAAATGAAAGGAAACAAAAAACCTTGCAGATGAAAACACACACACACACACACACACACACACACACACACACACAATTTATCAAGTACATTAGGAAATGGACAGGAGTTAAATTTTTCTGAAGACTAAGAACTTGAGACACTAGAAAAACATAGAAGATAAATATAAATTCTGTGCTTAAAATGATAAAACATGTAAAACCATATAACCTGCACACATAAAACATAATGAAATAGTAGAACACTATAAACAAGGAGCTAGTAGAATTAAAAAAAAAATCTAGAAAGGCAATATGCAGCTTAAATAAATTACTGGATTACTCTGAAGAGTCTATTAGCTGAAAGACAGATTAAGTAAATCCTTTGGATCATAGCAGAAGAGTGATTAAGGGATGGAGAATCTGAGAAAGGGATTAAGCAACAGTTGGTAGAATAATACATTTCAACATATGTTTAACAAGTTTTCCAGAGATGAGCATAGAAAATGGGGAGAGCAAATACTCAGAGATAATATCTGAAAGTTTCCATGAATTATTGAAAATCAAGAGTCCCAGGATAAAAAAGTACATCAAATCTAAAGCAATGTATTTAAAAACTACTACATGTATCACTGGAAATTTGAAAAACACCAAAGGCATAGGAAATTGTAAGGGCCAATAAAAAGAAAAGATGACTTACCTACAAAAAAAAAATCTTAGACTAAATGCAAATTTCTATGAGAAATGACTATGAGAATACAAATTACCATGAGAACACAAAGGAATAGTGTATTTAAAGTACAGAGAGAAAATAACTGTTAGTATGAAAATTTTTATCCTGCAAAGCTGTCATGTAAGAAAGAAGTGAATAAAGATATACCAAACAAAAAATAGGAGAATTCACTGCATATTGATTTTCAGTGAGATAAGTACTAAAAAATGTACTCCCATTAGAAGGAAAACAAATAGAGGAGACAGGGCCTTGGTAGTGATGCTAGTTGACTTCAAGTCAGTTACACCTGTTAAATTTTCAGTGCTGTCACTTAAGAATAGAGCTCTTAAATATATTTTCCAAATCAATAGAAGGGAATAAAGAAATTTGATTAACCTAAGGCAGGAAGGAGGAAAAGTAAGCAAAAAACAAACAAACAAACAAGCTATATATGTATATAATCCCCAAATGCATCAGAAATCATAAGAAAGAAACAGATGAAATACACTTTTAAAAACAGAGAGCAGTGATTAAGATATCCAGACTTAGTCCATCTTGTGGTTTTGTCATTTTTAATTGCTGGCTTTCAAGACCACTCTGCTGATCTGCTTCACGTCAGGGAATGGAGGATGGGGACCCTGCATGAGAAGACTTATAACCAGGCCTGGAAATGGCGTACATTACTTGCATTCTGGCCATACCTAAGTATAAGGGAGGCTGGGATAAGAGGTCTTACTGTAAGACTTGCAGGAAGAAAAAAACGCTTGGTGGAAGAATCTCCCAAATGCATGGAAAACTTTCAAGTATTCCTGTATCCTCACTGATGTCTGATATTCTACTACTAAGGCTCTTTCAGTTGGTTTTATTCTTGTTGCCATATAAATTGCAGAAGTAGAAATTTGGGACATTGATGGATATTTATTCCTTACTGTAAATTATTGCTTTTCAATTTGAGTCATAACCCATTAGCAGGTTTTGAAATCAATTAAATAAGTCAAGTTGTGACTGGCATTTAACAAAGATGAAAAAGGACAGAATAGAATAAAAAAAGTACAGATGAGAAGTGTTTTGTATAACTTTTGTTTCAAATATATATATTAAATATATAACACATTATATTACAGATGTAATACACAATTACATATAACATATATAAACTTATACTAAGGTGTATAATTGAAACTAGAGTTATGGTATCTACCTATCTACACATATATGTGAAGTATTAAGTCCGCTGTAATATCTATGTCTTCCTCCAGTTGCACAAAAAACCCGTAAAATAATAGTGTAACTAGTTTACTGCACCTTTAATATAAACGTAGGACTTAAGGTGGACTTAGGAAATAAAACACACCTATCCTAGTTCACAATTTTGCTAGAGGTTGTATGGAGTGAGTAAAGGGGACCCATTTAAGTTCCAATATAACATGACTTTTCTTTTCTCCTGTGGATAACAATAACAGGGCAGGAAATTTGTGAAACAGCCTAAGAAATTATCACGTTTCTACACACAGCAAAGGACGAGTAGGTAGCAGAATTACAAACTCAACTCTCAATCTGTTTGCCTTCTGTCTGTTTTGGATAGATACTTTTTCATTTTTTTAATCGTTTTTTCAAGAAGTATCAATATACATGCATAATATCAGTCCTGTCATCTAAAGTTCTTTATGCAAGCAGGTGGTTTTGGGCCTGCCTGCAGCGATAGCCTTTGATCATTTAGGGGCTACTGATGTACCCTAGGCAGCTCCAGTTAAACAGTTATTTGTAGTTATTTAAATATACACCTTTATACTACACCTTTAATGTTTTTGCACTTATAATAGGCGCACAGTATGAGATTATTTGAAAAGATATTTTTCCCCCAGTTATACTTCACCTTTTTCTTTCTGGGGACATACGTAGTATTTTTTTTCCTATATGAATATAATTTAGATTATACATAAGCATGAATATTTGAGAAATACAATTATAGACTAGCTAGTAAAATCATTTGTGATGGTTGCTGCTAGAAGTTAAATGCAACTAACTGTTTTTACTGGATCTAACTTTGGAACCTAAAATCTGGAGTTCTTCATGAATCCCTGAATCATAAAGATACCTGTTTCACTCCATATATGCTTTAAGAATAATGAAATATAATGTATGAAGTTGTTAAGAAGAAGGACAACACAAAACCAACGAGCTAGTAAGTTTGTTCTCCACCCTGTTTTCACATGAAGGCTCCTGTCTTCTCACTTTGTAGGGTTCAAACAGCTGCAAAACCAATGATGCTACAACAAATTCCCATGTAATGTCTGAACGTCTGGTAGGTCTCAAATACACAGCTGATTCTGATGGGGGATGCAGGATGAGTTCAAGAAGAAACTGCTAATGTAGTAGCTGCATGAATTAGGAGAAAAATATGTCAGTTTGGGACACAAAGAGAACCGCTCTTGAATCCTGGCTCTGCCATTCCTTCTAGTTATGACTGTAGGCAAATTATTTAACTTTTTAAATGTATTGGTTTTCTCACTTGAAGGAAAAAAATGATACTCGGTCAGTCAGGAATGTATATTGTCAGTTACAGAGATCCCAGCTCAGATTGGCTTACCCAGAAGTAGATTTTTTCCCCCACCCAATAGAAAACCCAGAGGCATATCAGCATCAGGTGAGCTGTTTGATTCAGATGCATATGTCTTTCCGGTTCCAGCTCTATTTCTCTTTATTTCTCACCATTTGCTCTTAGCTACTTTTGAGCTTGGCCATCATACAAGTTATATCAATGGTAGCAAAAGTGACGGGCAAGCATCCAGGCCACACAATTGCACACAAAATGAAATGGAGAGAGAGAGAGAGAGAGAGAGAGAGAGAGAGAGAGAGAGAGAGAGAGAGAGAGAGAGAGAATAATTTAAAAAATAGTTCCCACAGAGGAGTAGAAAACTTTCTTACTAGAAGTCTCCTATGAAAGGCTCTTCTTGCCATAAATTTGATCACATGATAGTCTCTGAAATGATCATGTGGCCAGATGAGTGGGAAAAGCTGTTAGGGTCCAATCCAGAAACAGAGGGTCAAGATATCCTGCAAATAATATCTGGCTGAGGGGTGGTTCTTGAAAAGAAATCCAGGTTTTGTTTATGAGGACACTTGACCGCACCACATCTGTATGCAGTCTTCTTCCCGTAGAGGTATGCTGAGGCCTGTTTCAAACATACTTATCCCGTCTCCCCTCCAAGGAGACCATCCAGACCTGCCTCCTTGAGTGGGAAAGAGTCAACCCATCAGGCCTTGTTGTTCCACCTTAGCATACCTTCAAGGGCTATGGGACTGACCCTTGGCCACATCCTGGGGACATGTCCCTTGGGATGTTCCCTCTGTTGCTAATTAATAAGGTGGTTTTGTACACCCAGGGCACCAACCATGCTATAACAACTTGTCAAGATAGCTGATGCACATAAGGTGATTTCTGGTGGACAATGGTTTCCTTCTGGGGGTCTGGAGTTGTAGAAATCATGGGTGGCCAAGCAGGTGAATGTGCCTACATAATCAGCCTCCAGTACAAGTCCCGCGCTCTGAGATCAGCTGGGCTTCCGTAGGCAGAAACACTTTGCATGTGTGACAATTCATTGCTGGAGAATAGTACATTCTGTGTGACTTCCAGGAAGGAGGGCTTTGGAAACCTGGGCCTTGTTCCTAACAACCTCCGCCTGATGCATTTTTTCCCCTTGCTGATCCTGCTGTGTAACCTTTTTTCTGTGATAAACGTTAGACTGAGTATAACTGTTTTTGGGACTTGTGAGTCCTTCGAGGGGTTTGTCAAAAGTGTGTGTGGTTGTGCTAAACCTGAAACAATCACACTGTTGCATCCAGATCCAAAAGTAAGATTTTCTGGTTCAGGGATAGGCAAATATTTTTTTTCTTTCTATTTTTTTATCATTTATTTTAAATGTTTTATTAAAATATAGCTAACATACAACATTATGAGGTGTGATCAAAGACTACGGTGAATGTTTAAATTAAAAAATTTATTACAGTAAAAGACACATTGCCATGAATCCCTCTCAAAATATTCCCCCTCGCTTTGAACACACTTATCCCATCATTCTTGCCACTTTCTGAAGCAGTTCTGGAAGTCCTCTTTTGTGATTTACTTGAGCTGTTGTGGCTGCGTTGATGTCCTGAATCAATTCAAAACATTTACCTTTCATAGTCATTTTGACATTGGGGGAAGAGCCGGAAGTTGCATGGTGCCAGATCTGGTGAATAAGGTGGATGAGGACACACTGTAATGTTTTTATTTCAGAAATTGCTGTTATCAGAAGTGATGTGTGACACAAGCGTTGTCATGATGGAGGTCGAAACCATTCGCCCATTTCTCAGGGTGTTTTCTACTCACATTGTTTCTTAAATGCTCTAATAAGCCCTAATAATATTAAAAGTTCACCATAGTGTTCCTAGGTGCAAACTCAACTTACGTAATTCAATCAAGGTCAAAAAACACAATTCACATCACCTTTCTGTTGGATGGCACTCAGCAGCTGCATTCACTGTATGTTTTGATCACACCTCATGTATTAGTTTCAGGGCTACCCCATAGTTATTCAACATTTATATACCTAAAGAGGTGATTACCATGATAAGTCCAGCAACCATCTGACAACAAACTATGCTATCAGAACATTATTGACTATATTCCTTATGCTGTATATTAATTACATCCCCATGACTTATTTGTTTCATACCTGGAAATTTTGATCTCTTATTCTCCTTCACCTTCCCCCCCCCCCTTTTTAAATTGTACACTTAGAGTTTATATTCAATATTATTTTATATTAATTTCAGGTGTGCAGCATAGTGGTTAGACATTTATATAATTTAAGAAATGATCCTCCCGATTAATCTAGTTCCCACCTGGCACTATGCATAGTTATTACCATATTATTGACTACAATCCCTGTGTTTTACTTTACATCCCCATGACTATTTTGTAACTATCATTTTTTACTTCTCAATACCCTTACATTTTTCACCTTGGTACCCAACTCCTCCCATCTATCACCCCAACAAATCTAGTATCTCTCTGATACCATACGTAGTTATTACTATATTATTGACTATATTCCTTGTGCTATACCCTACATTCCCATAACTATTTTGTAACAAATAGCTTGTATTTCTTAATCTTTTCCCCTTTTTCACTCACACCAAACCCCTCCCATCTGGAAACCATCAGTATGGTCTTTGTATCTATGAGATTGTTTCTGTTTTGTTTGTTTATTTTATTCTTTAGATTACGCATGTAAGTGAAATCACATTGCATCTGCCCTTCTCTGTTTGATATATTCCACTCAGCACAGTACCTTCCAGGTCTGTCCATGTCACTGCAGATGGCAAAAACCCATTCCCTTCCCTAGCCCAGCGATGTTATATATGTACCATCTCCTCTTTATCCATTCATCCATTGACAGACACCCAGGCTGCCTTCACATCTTGGCCATGGTAAACAATGCTGCAATGAATATATGGATGCACATGTCCCCTGAAAGTAGCATTTGGGTTTCTTCATAAATACCCAGAAATGGGATTACTGGGTCCTTCTTTGTCTCTTGTTATAGCCTTTGTTTTAAAGTCTATTTTGTCTTGTATAAGTTTTGCTACTCCAGCTTTTTTTTTGTTTCCATTTTCATGAAATATATTTTTCCATCCCTTTATTTTCCACCTTTGTGTGTCTTTCGATCTGAACTGAGTCTCTTGTAGGCAGCATATGTAAGGGTTTTGTTTACATATCCAATTTGCCCTCCTATGTCTTTAGAGTGGAGCATTTTATCCATTAACATTGAAATAAATTGTTAATAGGCATGTAGCTATTGCCATTTTGTTATTCATAATTTTGATTTTTTTTTTTTTCATCTTAAAGAAGTCCCTCTAATATTCCTTGTAATACTGGTTGGGTGGTGATGAACTCATTTAGCTTTTTTCCTGTCTCAGAAGCTCTTTAACTGTCCTTCTATTTTAAATAATAGCTCTGCTAGGTAGAGTAATCTTGGTTGTAGGTCCTTACTTTTCATCACTTTGAATATTTTGTGCCAATCCGTTCTGGCCTGCAAAATTTTCTGGTGAGAAATCAGCTGACAATCTTATGGGGGCTCCCTTATAAGTTACTATTTCCTTTCTCTGCTGCTTTTAGGATTCTCTCTTTGTCTTTAAACTTTGCCATTCTAATTATAATTTGTCTAGGTGTGGGCCTGTTTGGGTTCAACCTGTTTAGGACTCGCTGCACTTCCTGAACTTGTATGTCTATTTCCTTCCCCAGGTTAGGGAAGTTTTCAGTCATTATTTTTTCAAATAGGTTCTTAATCACCTGCTTTCTCTCTTCTCCTTCTTGTACCCCTATGATGCGAATGTTGTTATGCTTGATATTGTCCCAGAGGTCTCTTAAACGATCCTCGTTTATTTATTATTCTTTTTTTTTTTTTTTTTTTTTTTTTTTTTTTTGCTGTTCTGATTGGGTGTTTTATGCTATCTTGTCTTCCAAATTGCTGATTCAATCCTCTGCTTCATCTAGTCTGCTGGGATTCCTTCTAGTGCATTCTTCATTTCAGTTTTGTATTCTGCACTTCTGACTGGTTCTTTTTATGGTTTCTATGTCTTTTTTTATGTTTGCTATCTCTCTGCTGAAGTTCTCATTGAGTTCCTTGAGCATCCTTATAACCATTGTTTTGAACTCTGTCTCTGGTAGGTTGTTTGCCTCCATTTTTATTAGTTCTTTTTCAGGAGTTTTCTCCTTGTTCTTTCATTTGGGAAGTATTTCTTTGTTTTCTGATTTTGGCTGCCTCCCTGTGTTTGTTTCTGTATGCTGCATAGATCTGCTATGTCTCCCAGTCTTTGGCTTTATGTAGTAGGTGCCCTGGCACAGTCTCTCTGGTCACATGCTCTGGATACTCCAGGAGTGTGTCCTGTATGGGTTGTGTGGCTATCCTTTTGTAGTTGAGTCTTGATGCTGCTGGTACGTCTGTGGATGGAAGTGATCCTCAGGCTGATTGGCTATGGGCTTTGCCATATCCACAGCTTACAGACAGCTGTGCTGGGGGCTTACCCCACTGAGTGGGATTCACCCCAGAGGGCTCTGGTACCTGTTGAGACCAACCTTTGGGTGTGCCACTTGTGGGGCTAATTGGGTAGTGCTCTGCTGTTATCTGAAGCCAACCTTCAAGTATGTTGGTTCTGGAGCCTCTTGGGAGGAGCTCCAGGGCGGACCCAGGTCAGCCACTGCCTGTGGCTGGCTGGGGACTGCTTCCTAGGAGCTACAAGCAATATGTGGTTGTTTACTGCTTGTACTAACCCTGGAGGTGCATGGGAAAGGCCAAGGTGTGAACTGAGGACAGCTGCCACTAGTACCGCACCTGAGGTAGCTCCGCAAAGAGCCGGGACACCCAGAGACCTGTTGCCACCTGCTAGCTCCCTTAAGGTTCAGCTCCTGCTAAAGCCTCATGCAGTATGCAAGTTGGGTGAGGCAGGGTCCCAGGGAGTCACTAGAGTGGGAAGAGTTGTAGTCACCAGGTTAATGTAAATTGTGGTTGGTGCCAGTGCTGAGCCTGGAGCTACTCAGCAAAAATCTCAGAGCACAGTTGCTGCCTACCTATGGCCTTTAGACTCCAATAGTTTTCCAAGAAAGAGTGCAATATAGGCAGAGCTGGGGGCTCACTGAGAAAGTGCCTTCAGTGTTGGGGCATTTGGTGAGGCAGGATACCAGTGCGTCAGCACAAGAGAGGATGGGAGCTCACCAGGCCAATCAGATCCATCTTTGGCCTGTGGGGGCGGGCTCAACACATGGAAGATGGCGCCTGCCTGCCGGCTGCAGAAGGACAGGACCAAACACAGGGGAAATGCCGGCTGTCGTCCTGCCCTTGCCTTAAAGCCGCATACCTCATTCTGCTCCCCATATGCCTCCGATGCACTCCGAGTCACCTTCTCTCCACTGAAGCCAAGGTGAGTGCCTGCGAGTGAGTGAGTCTGTGCGTGGGCCATTTAAGAGGACAGCTGCATTTCCTGCAGCCTTCCATCCCACCTGGATGGTCAGAATTCCCACTGTTTTTCACAGCCAGATATTGTTGGTTCTCCTCTCCTAGCACCAATACGCTGGTCTGGGGAGGTCAGTGTGGGGCTAGGGGTCTCTCACTTCCCAGGGGGGAAGTTCCATGGCTCAGATATCGCTCCCAGTTCTCAACCACCACACAGAGGTTTGGGGCCAGTCCGTTTCACATCTCCACCCCTCTACCAGTCCTGACATGGCTTCTACTTTATATCCTTAGTTATAAAACTGCTGTTTAGCCAGTCTTCAGATGGTTCTCCAGGTTTACTGTGCTACAATTTAGTTGTAATTTTAATGTGTTCATAGAAGGAAGCAGGCAGTGTTTACTCCACCATCTTGGATCTCTGGCAAATATATATACACAAACACACACACACACATATATATATATACACGCATATATATATACATATATATATATGTATGTATGTATGTGTGTGTGTGTATATATATATATATATATATATATATTTTTTTTTTTTTTTTTTAAGTGCCAGATCTTAAACACTTTATGCTTTGTGAGTCACACTGTTTCTTTAGCAGTTACTTAACTCTGCTAGCTGTTGTAGTGCAGTGTGAAAGTAGCCCAAAGACAATGCATAAGTATGGCTGTGTTTCAATACAATTTTATTCAGAAATGAAGGTGGGGGATTTGGGGGGAGGTTTGGTCCATACGATGTTGTTTGTTGACCTTTGCTCTAGGTAGTGAGCCATATTTTTGGCTTTGTCCAGTTGTGTGATGATATGCCCAAATATAACTTAGAAGTTTAATTTTCCCCCACACAATCAATATACAATGGAGGATAACAAATAAAAATATGTACAATAGTCCTCCCTTATCTGCAATTTCACTTTCTGAAATTTCAGTTATCCATGTATCCATGGTCAACCGCAGTCCAAAAATGTAAAATGAAAAGTTTCATAAATAATTTATAAGTTTTAAATCTCGTGCCTTTACGAGTCCTGGCCAGGGCATGAATCATGCCTTTGTCTAGTGTAACCACACTACCCTGCCCATTACTTAGCCATCTTGGTTATCAGATCAACGATGGAGGTATCACAGTGCTTGTGTTCAAGTAACTCTTACTTTACTTAATAATGACCCTAATGTGCAATAGTAGTGATGCCGACAATTTGGAGATGCCAAAGAGAAGCTGTAAAGTGCTTCTTTTAAGTGAAAAGTTTAATGAGACATTTTACCATCTCACATTAGCACAAGAAAGATGAGTATAGTACCATAAGATATTTTGAGAGAAAGTCATAACTTTTATTACAGCATATTGTTATAATTATTCTATTTTATTATTAGCTATTGTTAATCTCTTAATGTGCCTAATTTATAAATTAAATTTTATCATACATATGTATGTATGTATAGAAAAAAGTATTTTGGGGTTCTGTACTATCCATAGTTTCAGGCATGTACTTGGGGGTCTTTGAACATAGCCCCTGTGGATAAAGGGGGACTCCTGTGTTAATCAATGGCCTGTAACACATATGTTTCCTGCTAGACCAGAATAACACAGGCTTCTTGATGTGGGAGTAATTTTTATTTTTTATTAGTTTGAGGTCTACAAAACAATGTAATAGTTAGACATTTCACCCTTCACGAAGTGATAACCCCTCTCTCCCAATCTATTACCCCTCTGACATCATGTATACCTATATATAAAATTATAGTTGACATACAATATTATTCAGGCTTAACCACTGTGTTGGGAGTACATTTTTAATCAGCTAATCTTGTTCTTCTACACTCGTCTGGGAGGTAACTCCCTTATCCATTGTCACTATGATCACATCTTGAATAGGAATTTGGATGGAATTTATGTTTGTGCTTCACAAAGTACTCTTCCTTCTGGCGTGGGGTCTGAGAAATGCCTTAGGGATAGAGCCATGAGCATTCTTAATTCCTCACTAATTGTTTGAAGGTTTTTGCCCTCAAACTATTTCCTTAATACTTTAATTGAATTTTAAGCAGAGCTTATACTCATTTTATTGAACTTTAAGTGGTAGTAAACAAAACCAGGGTTGTTATTAGATCATGGTCTTTGAGTTAATAACTCAGCTAGACAAATTTGTTTCACAGAAATAGGTGTTGGTTTAATGACCTCTGCCTGGTTCTCTTCTTGGGAGCAATTCAGGGCACTAGTGTGATGGGGTTGGGGTTGGGGTGGGGGATTCACTCATCTACATCTCTGCAATGAAAGGGGATGGTCTATTTTTTGTGTGTGTATAGTGAATGAATGCACAAGACTTTGCTTGGGAGGTGCCTAGGTAATTAGACTTGTTTCAGGCCCCAATTTTATCACTTGCTAATATACTCTGCTTTCCATATCCATGGGGTTTGCAAAAGGACTCAGCCAACCTCCTTGGATGTGGAAGGCTGACTGTGTGCATTTTCTGTCATTTTATATATGGGGCTTGAGCATCCACTGATTTTGGTATCTGTGGGGCATCCTCGGATACCAAGGGAGGACAATATTTCTTATCAACGATTTTTCTTGCAACCTATTTATCATGGGGTGGTTCAGTTTTTTTCCACCTGTACAAAGTCAACTTCTAGTCACATTTGATTGCTTGGAACACACCAAAAGGATCACTCTGAGAAAAGTGAATATTCTTCCTTTTTTGGTCCAGATTATTCTCTTTTCCATAGGTCCTTATAGAAGAGGGTTTCAGTTTCCTCATCAGTAAAATGGAGATAATTGTACCTGTGTCATCAGTTGTTTTGCGTGTTAAGGAAGCTAATACAAGTAAACTGCTAGAACTATGCCTGGTGCATGAAAATAGTTGATATTGGTAAAAAGGGTTAATATCTTGAAAATTTCCTACCAAATCTTTTAACACTTCAGCTTCAATAGATACAAAGTCTGAGTATAAAGCTAAAACTATTACCATTTTAACGAGTTTTCATACCATATAACAAAGGTTGCTGGTTTCTCCACTTCAGATAAGAGTCCTCATTACCTTTTTCCCTACTTCAATTTAGTCAATTCTGTATGTTAACTTATATCTCTTTCAATACCCCATTTCTAGTGCTAAACTCTATATAAATAAGAATCCTTTAGTTGCAAAGATGGAAAATCCAAATCAAAATGGCTTACCCCAAAGGAAGATATTTTGTTTGAACTAACATAGAAGTTCAAGGCATATGAGATTCAGGCATCGCTTGGTCTTGAGGTTCATGATCTCATCAGAGCTCTATGTAGCTCTATATTTCTCTATGAATTCCTTGCCTCTACTCTTCTCCATTGGTCAGTGTCATCTTTAGGCAGATAGTTAAACGGCTGAGAGACATTAGAGCCTCACTTATACTCACCACACCACCCAGAATGTATACCCATGCTGGTTGCTCCTGTTAAAAAGATAAACGGAGGCATATTACAAATATTCAGAGTTTATTTGAGCACAAATCAATTTGCACTGGGCAGTGCCAAACCAGAAGTGGTTAGGAGTGCTACCCTGACAGGAGATCAGGGAGAGACTTTTATAGAGAAAAGGTGGAAGCAAAATAAGGAAATTATTGCTTGACTATAGCGTAAAGCTCATTTGGCTGTTTGTGATTGGTCGTCCTTAGAGTTTGGATTAAGTAATCCTGAGGCATTTACAGGCTTATATTTTGGTTTGCTTATTTACAAAGGCCACCAGAGCATTAAAGCCACCTGTGTCTAATGGCCTCTTTGTTTAATTAATCATGCACTGCTTAATGATGGGGCTGTGTTCTGAGAAATGTGCCATTAGGAGATTTCGTTCTTGTGTGAACATCACAGAGCGCACTCACACAAACCTAGATGGTAGAGCCTACTACACTCCTAGGCTGTGCGGTACAGCCTGTTGCTCCTAGGCTACAAGCCTGCACAACATGCTTCTGTACAAAACAACACGAGATTAAATCAAGCACAAGAGAAAATAAAATGACACAACCAAGACTCGTGGTAAACATGAGATGTATGAGGCTGCTGCCAGTGTATATGGCATACTGTATTACAGCAAACCTTTTTTTATATGACTAGACAGAGTATACTCTAAAACAACAATAAAACATATAATATAGTGAACATATAAACAAGTAATATAGTTGTGTATTATTATTTTCAAGTACTACGTACTGTATAAAATTGTATGTGCTATGCTTTTGTACAACTAGCAGTACAGTAGGTTTATTTACACCAGAATTACCACAGACATGTGAGTAATGCATTGCACTATTCTTGTATGGCAGCCATGACCTTTATGACAGCTGTGACAACATTGTCACAGCTATGACATCACTAGGTGATAGGAAACGGTTATCAAGAAACAAACAAATTTGGCAGCAGTGGTGTGTGTGTGTGTGTGTGTGTGTGTGTGTGTGTGTGTTTATTAGTTTCAGGTGTACAATTTTAAGTACTCTGTACTTTGCTCATCAGTAATAAAAAAGTAAAACATTTAAGATTTCTATTTAGAGATAACATATTTGTCAAAACAATTTCTGTTAAAGTTTAAGGATGTAGAAAAGACGTTCCTTTCAGTTTGGTTCAATTGGGTACAAAATTATTAAAACAGAGAGGTCAGAGGAAAGGAAAATTAATAGCTCCATTATAATCTTATGAGACTGCTGTCATATATGCAGTCCATCATTGATCAAAACATTTTTATGCAGAGCATGAACTGTAGTTAACACTCCCAGGGAAGAGAGAAAGCTTCTTATGAGGACGTAAGCTCTTTACTTAATCAAATATCACTGAAGACAAAGATTCCATCTATCTTGTTGACTGCTTGTGACAGATATTGCAGACTGGATGCAAAAGCTTAATTTCCATTCCTGTGTAACATACTTTACTTCGTTCTCGATACTGGGAAGTTTAAGACAATTTCTAGACTTCCTTTCTGATGATGGATTTCTGCCACAAAAGCACCAATGTAAGATTGATGAAGTGGAAAGAAGCCAGTCTCCACTTTCTTGCTTCAGCTAGCTCTGCAGGTAAGCACATTTGTGGAGATTCCGTCTGTTTCCTCATTTACTTTTTCTGCATCAATGTTATTCGAGTTCTCAGTGCCCAGTCTTTGTCTCAGGAGTGTCAAGTGGCAAGACATGAGGCTTGAATTGTAGCTGAGGTGATGTGGTTTTGGGGCCAACAGCTGGCTTCCTGATGGCTAGAATTTAAAGCAAACAGTGTGATACAGGAGCCAGCAGCTGGACCTGCAGCTTCCTGATTACCCAGCTTTCTGGTAACAGGGAAAGCAACTGCCTTATTAGGTCAGTTGTTGTATGGTGCTCTGGGAATCATTTCTAAGGCCGAAGCTTGCTCTGGTTCCTTTAACTCTCACAATGATTTTGTAAGCATCCTGTATTAAATGCCTTTCTTTACACCATCTAGAATAGTTTCTGTTGTCTGCACCTGAATCCAGGCCCTGGTGTATTCTAAGTGTCTAGAACAATAGCTGGTATATTATACAGATACAAAAATTATTTGTTACCTGGATGATTGTTTCTCCCCCAGAAACCTCTACCCACAAATTTTCTGTTTTATTGAAAGATATTTGTCTCAATAAGATACCAGTTATTGACTCAAATATTGGAACGAGAATGATGGACAATACTGAGTCCTGGAATTAAGGGCAGAGCATAGGAAACCATAAGGCTCAGACTGAAGGAAGAAAAATTTCCTAAAACAATCCCGGTGTTGTTTTTGGAGAGCAGAAATAGTACCTGGGGAGACAAATAATGAATATGTAGTAGAGCGGCCTACTTTTTAAAAAGTGTGTGCATTCCAGAAAATGACACTTATTTACTTCAGCCAATTCTATTTGCGAGACAAAAATGCCACATATGGAATACTGAGAGAATGGTAAAAAGGAATTGTTTGAGACAATGCTACTTACACCCCTTCTTGCCCCATGAGTCATTCACCGCTTTCCCCCTCCCCTTCAGTAGTATCAGAATCCCAGGTTTTAACCTGGGCACATCGCTGCCCAAGTTAATGATCTATTTCCTAACTCTGGCAGCTAGGTAAAACAGGTGACTAAGTTATGGCCAACGAGATGTAAGCAGAAGTTTTGTGTGTGACTTCCAACAGAGTTTCTTACAAGGGAAGAGGCAAACATCATTTTGGCCCTTCCACTTTTTCACTTGCTGGCCTGCAACACAGATGTGATGGTTGGAGTTCTGGCAGCCATTTTGGGCCATAAGGTGACTGTGATGGTACAATGAAAGAAAAAAGTCTTGATCTTATTATAATTATGGAGTCACCATACCAGTTCTGTGCAACTGATTTCCAAAATCCTCTATGAGGGAGAGGAAAACTTCTTGTTTGTACCAGTGCTGGTTTGGAGGCATTCTGTTCAATACAGAGGAACATAATATGATCTAATATAGATATATTCAAGTTCTAAGGGATAGAGATGTGACTTTACATTCTGTAAGAGGATGCACCATATAGACTTATGAAATAAAATAGTAAGGGAAGAATTGGGTAAAATCACAGAATAAAAGGTAAAGAATGTACGGCAATTTTATCACAGTGTCAAACATTAATATCTTGTTTTTAATATGTATCTTTAAAATGTTCTATACAGCATCTGAGTCCCCTTCAATTTTGTGAGTGCAATATATTGTGATCTAGTCTCTGCCAATCTGACCACTCACCCTGGACCTTAAATCAAAAGCAAGTGATATCAAGTATGGAGCACAGTAGAAACTCCTTGGATGTTCAAGAGGAAAGTGGTGTCCCCCAGTGTCCAGTGCCAAGTATGGAGGAAGGTGAGATGTGGGATTGAGATTAGTGGTGACAGCAACAGGGTTTCTCTTTACAGAAGTTCTATGGTTGGATTTTGGCTGTGGTTCTGGCCTGGTGTTGCTACTTGATCCTTTCTCCTCTCCTGTCTTCCTAGTAATTGAACTCTGGGGGCTCCCCCAGCCTCTTCTAAAACTCCTTTTATTTGCTTACATCAGCCAGAGTCAGTTTGTGTCAATTGCTAAAGTGAACTCCATCTGATGCACATCTTCTAATAATCATGCAATATGTCATACTGCAAAGACAAGCTTTGATTTAAATAAGAAATTTCAACCTGTCTTTTTTTCTGCATTGATTTTAAATAACATCCATATGTTTCTCCAGGGGCGAGAAGACTTAGGAGCATCTTTGATTAGTCTTTTTGCTTTTCTAAATTCATGTTTCAAAATCAATTCATTTAAACTTGAAAAAGATGAATTTGGATTGAAATAATGAACCCATAGGTTTCAAATGCATCTTGAATTTGTCAGGAGTAAGACTCCTTACATGCACACTTGATAAATATCTATCTAAACCTGTTACAAATGTGACTTTATTTAATGTGTATTAAAGTAACACAGGATTAATAGGACATAGTTTCTGTATACAGTGAGGTCAATCCTTCCAAAATTTTGTCTGTCAAGGAAACTTCTATTAAGTCTGGCTCATAGTAGGCCCTTAAAACATTTATTGATACTTGAAATCTGTAAGAGTAATAGGGTGACTTTTATGGGATTCTGTTAATGTAAAATTCCCATACTTTAGAAAGATGGAAATAATTTAGTAGCAGAAGGGTCAACAGCAATAGCAAATGATATTTGAGCTGTAACTTTATTACACTGATTAAATGATGGTTAGTAGATGTTTTTTAAACAAAGCACAATTTTGCTTTGTGTTTTCAGTTTATTTAAGATTTCAGTATTCATTTTCAAATGCATGATACCTCTTTCTCCGTGCCACAATTAATGAGCATTTCTTATACAGGCATATTTTATAAATTACCTTATCAGGTGTATATTCAGAGTTTATACCAAACACACTGCATTTCATCCCATGAAGGACAATTCTTCCTTACTGTGATAAAAGTGGTTTATTATTTATGATTTTATGATTAGTCTCCCGCTTCTACCAATGGTTTGTTACGTGGATTAAAATTTGTCCTTAATTTCTTTGAGATATGTAGGTTACCCTTGGTTATAATAAAATGTCCTAAGGTAAAGCAAAAGATTGGGAATCACTGGCTTGAGAGTTTTGTTACTGAGCAATCACCAACTTTTAATTTTTTTTTCTTATATTCTTTTTAACAAAACTTTCATTCCTACCCCCACCCCCACTTTATTACCAAAAGAAAAGTTTGTATCTTCTGCTATGTTTACTTATCCCTGTTTCCTCCCAGACTGTGAGCTTCTCAAGGTCAGGGCTGATGGCATTTTTCTTTCTGTAACACTATCACCCTATCTGAAATATATGTAACATAATAGCCACTCAATAAAAGTCTATTATGTAAATATAATAGATGGAGATGGACTTTGGCTTTTTATTGTTGAGATAGTGCACCTACGTGGAAAGAGCTCAGACTCTGGATTAAGAAACAGTTTCACATTATTCCTCTATTACATATGAAGTGAATTACACTACTTTCTTTATTACTTATATAATGAGTAGTAATATTACTGGAGTGTATACTTACTCTCTGTGTCCTAGTCCTCAGTTAGGAAAAAGAAATGATGGCTTCTTGAGAATATTAAGGGAAATTATTTTTTAATTTATTTAGCTCATTGACAGATGTACTATAGACACAGAGTAATGATGGCCCCCTTTCTTACCGGCATTACTGTTAAGCCTACCATTTTACCTAAAAGCGAAAGCACTGGGTAGATAATTGACAAAACTGTGTGCTGGTATTCATTTTGACTTGAATGCGTTTGTATAAGGCGCTTAAACTCTCTGGGTCTCAGTTTCTTCCATCTTAAAATGAAAATATGTCTATCACAGGATAGAAGGCAATCAAATGAGTAAGGTGAAAGACCTTTGAAAAATTTCAATAACTATACCCATAGAATGTGTTACTATTTTTGTTTCTGTTTCAACAGCGCATATCACAATACATAATCACTTGTTACAATTAAAATATATATTTATTAGATCTTATTAGCTCATTTGAAGCTAAGAAGATGTTACTAGAATGTCCCTAAGGGCTCACAGACAATGTTGACTTAAGGCCTAACAATTACATTGAAAAATAATCTTAAGGAAGAAAGTACTATAGTTAAAAAAGAGACTTTAATGGTGATTTTAGCTATAAGGTTTTGGACAGATTGAAGAGAAGGCTAAGACAGGTGGTGAGGAATGGGTTTTGGAATACCAGATGTGAAATGACAAGAACAGGAAAAGATTTAATTGTGGAAAAATAAATACTAGAAACATATAACTGATTTTCCAAAGGAAAACTGTTCAACTTGTCTTCATGCATAAAATGTTGCAATATGGTCTTTTAAATACAACTAACCCCTGACTCATAAAGCAGGGAGCAATTTATTTATTATTTTTCTTCATCTGGTAATAAACCTGTCGTTGAATTTTGTTACATTTCAGCCAAACTCTCAAAGTTCTTCTCCTTCCAGTTCTTCACTGCCACTCTTTAAAAAAATTATTTTAGTGTTTCAAACAAACAAACAAACAAACAAACAAACAAACAAAAAAAACGTATAAGTGTTTGCAAAGGAAACTTTTATTTGTAAGAAGACTATTAATGCCTTCATTAGAATTTATGATTCAAAATAAAAATTCAGGCAGAAAAACACTCAAGGATAACTAAAAGTTCCAATGTGTGGGGCTTACACCCTAAGCATTTAAGTATCTGCAATCCTCATTGACATTTTTAAAAAGGAAATGAAGGCTATTAGGATTGTCAGTAAACACTCTCTTTAAATCTAGTGGGTGATTTTGAAAAACAGACATTAACTTTTCAGTTTCTGTCTTGTGAACTTTTTCTGCCTACCTCTTGCAGGTTTAAATTCACCAGGGATTTTTCTTCAGTCCCTAAATTTCCTGGCCATACTCTGTCTGAAAGAATTTGGCCATTCTCATGTCATCTCCAACCTTTACTAAAGACTTCCAATCAATGTCTCTATTCTGGACCTCTACAGTTTACTCTCCTATTCATCTGTGAACTAGATAGCTCTCCCTGGATATCTTCAATCTCAACATTTCTAAACGTGAGCACATTTGTTTCCTCTTACAACTTTTTCTTCCTTTATCTTTTTTTATATTCTTTATCTATTTTTTATATTCTTTATTTTTCTTCCTTTATTTTTTTTATATTCTTTATCTTTTTGGATGGTATTGCTTTCCATCCCGCAGCTATACAAGAAATCAGGGGCTCACTATAGACCCCACCTTTCTTGCATACTGTACTATATATATTAATAAATCTTGCCATTTTGTCCACTTAAATCGCTCTGGGATAGCTTCTCTTCTCTTTGTCCTTATAACACTGCTTTGGTTTCACTCCCATCATTTCATGCAGTAGATTCCTAACTCATCTGCCTGCTTCTAGTCTTATCCTGCTGCGATTAATTCTCTATTCTGCCAGGGATCTTTTTCAAACTCAAATTTGATGTCACCTATTGGTATATAACTCTTTAAAGGATTCTAACTATTACAGGGTAAGTATCAACACATAGCACATAAGGAACTCCAAAATTGGCACTGGGATAGCTTCATTCCCCCAACATGTCTGTCTCCTGCTGTTCCTTATCTAGAAATGTCATTTCTACCTTCTCAACAGACCTGCCTTTGCAGGATTCCTGCTAACATTTTGAGATTCACTTCAAGTTGTGCTCCTTAGGAAGCCTTCCCTGACTCCCCTACTTACTCTCATTGCATTCCTCAGAAGAGGACTTGCTCTGAACTTTTGTCATAGTTTTGCATTTGTCTGTCATTGCCCTCAGTGCATTGCATTTTGATTATCTCTTTGTGACAGCCTTCTAGGCTCTGCTATGGGTAACTTGAGGACAAGGACCATGGCTTTTTCTTCTTTATATCCAACATGCTAAGAGAGCTTGTACACAATAGCAACAAGCTTATCAACAGAATAGCAATACGTTTTTTTCAATGAATAAATAAATATTTATAAGTACGATGAAATTGTAAAAAGAGGAACGTCTTTAAAACATTTCATTTGTTTTCCTATTTGTTCTTCCTCAATATTATGAATATTGTGATCAAAAAGTCACAATGAATAAAATTGTAGGTTCTCTAAGGTGAAAAGAAAAGATAAGGTGCCTTCTAAATTGAAGGGACATTTCCTTGCATCTCTCCCCAATTCTAGATCTAAGATCCAATTACATCTCTGAAATTTAAGCTCAAATCATAGTAATTTGAAAGCTAATATATTTTTTCCTAACTTCCAGTTTTAATAGTTTTACTATTACTTAAAAAATTCAAGTCACTGTTAGTCTTTATAAAAATATTTACATCATAATCATTTAGAGATACTTCTCATCTACCCTGTGAATGTGGAGGTGGATGGCTTAATTGCCTTTCCATATTTCTTACTTTGGATCATTTTTTATTCTCTAGAGAGTTAATTTGCTATAGTTAACCTTATATTTAACAATAAAAATAACTTTAAATCCTCAATCCAAGCATAATACGTTTTAATGAAATAAACTCCAATATTAAAATCAGTAGTCAGATACCACTTTATGGCTCTGGAAGAAAAGGAGGAAGTCAACAGTTGTACACAAATTGGTATATTGAAGGTGACTGTCAGTTCCTTCAGGTTGATTTTGTTCCCCACCCTTGAACACATATGGTGTGTCATGCTGTATCTTCAGGCTGTGTCAACTACACATAGTATAGCAGTGGAAAGGAAGAAACACAAACTGCAAGACTTTGATCTTCAAAGTTACCTAATTTGCCTTTGCTCAAAAGCAGTTGTTAGAGCTACAGAGTTAAAAGGTCTTCTGAAGAAATGTAAATGGCCCTCTGTGCAACTTCAGTCTCAGGCATAAGTCTAGAGACCCAGGAAATATTGTCACCATACATCTAAGTGGCAATATAGGTCCACAGAGAGTCATGTTCCTTTGGTGACTAGAGAATAAGCTAGTGGATTTTTCCCCCTAAAGGGAGAAAAGACTCTTTTAGTTTCCTTCTGCTTCTTTTCTAACTCTTGGTTCTACAAGCCCCTACATTCGAAGGTGAGCACAAGTGATTTATATAAGGTGATAGAAGAGTTGCATTTTAAATCTGTGCTCTATGTACTCTCATCAGATTGATAATAGGGCTGAGCAATCAATAGAGTTTGTCAATAAAATGAGTTTTTGATGATTGGGGAACAACTCTATGATATCATATTTTTATTTTTGTTTTTTAACCTATGTCTGCAGTTGCTGTAAATTGATGTTTTGGAAAGATAAAATAAAACTCAGGATATATAGGGTTTTGCTGTAGAAAACTGGAGGGAAACTTTCTTTTTTGTTTTTTGTTTTTTCATTTATACATGGAATCTTAAAATGTGGACTCTTTTTTTAAATTAATGTTTATTGGGGTGACAATTGTTAGTAAAGTTACATAGATTTCAGGTGTACAATTCTGTAACACATCATCTATATATCACATTTTGTGTTACCACCCAGAGTCAGTTCTCCTTCCATCACCATATATTTGGTCCCCTTTACCCTCATATACCATCTCCCTCCCTACTTATGGAGAGAAAGTTTCTAAAAATCTGAAAACCAATTTTAAAGAGCACTCAGGTGCTTTGCTGTTAAATGTTGGAAATTTAAAGTAGATGATCCTTTGTTTAGCAAACCATCTTCATGAATTTCTGAGTACGCACACATAAACCTAAACATTATTTGGGATAGGGGCTGGAGAGCTAAACTGCACTGCACAGGGAATTAACTGGAATAGTGAGTTTGAAACTGTCTACTGGAGTAGAGAATCAATGGTTTACACACATTCCAATTGCACAATTAGTTGTTCTTACAAAATCTTAATTGAGAAAAAATAAGCTAAAAATTAAGAGAATAGAAATACGATAGCTGAAGTAAGAGGTGGATAGTCAAGCTACAAGTGAAATTTCATCAACACAATTCTGAAGGCTGACAGGAAATAATAACTAATAATATCAGGTGTGTCCTGATCTGCTGCAAGTACAACTTACCATCTGATAGTTTTAAATTTACTCAGAATAATAACCTATGAGACACAGTTAAGTGTTAACCACAATTGTATATCTATTGTGTATTTGTCATCTGGGGTATTCAAAAGTTATTTCACCACTTGTGTGTCTTTCTCTTAACAGACTTTACCCAATTCAGTTTGTTCCCTTGGTCTTTATTGCTTTCCACCCAGCCTTTAATGATTCTCAAATTGTAACTGAATCAACATTGTACCTCTTCCCTGATTCTCTTCTGAATGGTCCCCTTGTTTTTCCCTAATGTTCTTCAATTTGTCTATGCTATGTTGTCCATTCTCACTCTGCTCTGCCTCCTACAGCTCTTACTCAATACCTTCAGCTCTTAATCAAAATTCCTTCACAAGTTGCTTTTCTCATAACTGAAAACTAACTTCCCACAGCTGCTCCATAAGGGAATGCTATTCACTCATTCTTTAATTACCACTTTTGAAGAGCTTCTTAACTGTTGAGTTCAGTTTCATGCAATGCAGAAGGTATTTAGAAAAATCATGTTAGGGAAATAAATTAAATAAATTAAATTGAGATATACCAAAAGAAAATATAAGCAATATTTCCATCATATCATAGAACCCTTCTCTGAAGCAAAATATTGCAGATATTCAAGGTAAACTAAATGCCGTAAACTACATTAGGATAGATTCATAGAGTTAGAACAGTATTTAACAAAAGGAGCCAGCATTAATTTACCAAGAGCAAAATATGTTAGTCTATCTCATTTCAAGTTTTTGTCAGGGTTACTTGAATGAAAAGTCCAAAAAATGTGGATATATTCTACTTGGAATTTTGAAGGCATTTTACAAGATATGCGACAATTTTATTATGGGTGAGATAAAATGTAAAATATATATGATTACAGCTTGGTGGACTTATTAAATGACAGAACCCAAAGGATATTGATGGTGAGTTTATATAACATATAAGGGAAGATCCATGGGTAAGCCCTAGAATTCTCCCCTCTTCCCTTAATATTTATTACCTTACTACCATTTTACTTATTGACTCAGATGGACATATTAAATGTGAAGATAATAAAAAGCTGAGAGGATCCTCCTACCCCAAAGGTATGACAAAAATATCAAGTTGAATATTGATTAGTATGGCGGTCTACACTATTAAGTCTAGGCCAACGGTCAGATAAAGGATGAGAGTAAGGGGCTTAGCAGCAGCAAATCGAGAAAAGACATGGGCTTCCAGGTTCCACTGAGTGCAAGAAGAGTCAGCAATATAATGTGGCTGTTGAAACACAGTTAATTTTAGCTTCCTGCTATGAAGTTATTGTGCCCTCCACTACTCAAAATTTACATGTTGAACCCCAGTGAGATGGTATTTAGAGATTGGGCCTTTGGGAAATTAGGTTTAGATCAGTTCATGAAGGTGGAGCTCTGATAGGACTAGTGCCCTTATAAGAAGAGACACCAGAGAGCTTGCTTTCTGCCTTTTTCCATGAACTATGAAGATAATACAGAGACGGTGTCATCTGCAAGCCTGGAAGAGTTCTTACAAGCACCAGATCATGCTGCCACCCTGATGTTGGACTCCCAGCCTCCAGAACTGTGAGAAAATAAATTACTGTTGTTTATGTCATCCAAGCTGTGGTACTTTTCTTTTTTCATGACACCCTGAGATGATTAATACTCTTATCCTGCATGAATAGAATTCCTTCATCTTTTACATTTTTTTGAAAGCCTCTGATTACATTCAATCAGTTTATTTTATTTTTAATATAGTTTTAGTTGTTCTTGGCTCATAAGGTCCTTGTGAGATTAACCCCCTCAGAATACCACAAGTGGTTGCTAATTATATGGCAAGCCTATCCTCAGATTTACTCTCCAGAGATGAGAACATAGATTTTTAGAGGGGTTCAAGTCAGACAAAGTAACTTGATCTAAATGTGCAGGTCTCATATGTCCTCGTAAACACATGTATGTTATTTACAGTTAGCAAAATTGTGTTCTGAGCCATGAAATGGAACACATATACATCTTAATGAGCCACAATCAAGCAGGGACTAGGGGCAAAGAGTTGAAGATAGAGTTGCACATAAAAAAAAATAGGGAGGTTTTCATGGATACAGGGTCAGTGTAATGGTTTGAGTTTGGGACCTACATGTTAAGAATTTGAATTTTTAAGATTTGACATACACACTTGGACTATGACTAATCCTCTGTTAACACCCAGTGAACTATATCAGTTAAAGAATTTAGTCTGTAATCCATTATCATATTCATTCCTTTAACACTTGTGAAAATGTCACTGATGACATTTTCACTCTGTGAATTTCTGTGAATTCCCTTTCTTAGTATCCTTACTAAGGGAGTGTGATACAAACCATGATCAAATTAATGCTAAAACATTTCCATAGGCTAGAAAAAACCTGCCTCGCAATAAGGCCTGGGGGAGGAACAAGCAGTCCAATGTGAACTTTTGGTTGCTGTTGAGTGTTTTTGTTTTTCTAAATGTGGGACTGCAAACGAATGGTGAGAACTAGTGCAGAGCCACAGTCTCTAAGGAAATCCTTTGCTTCCCACTGTCTTGGTGCTGGAGTATGGTAATTGCTAGAGGTGACATATAACATATGGAAGAGGAATGGATGTGATGAGACAGACATAATTAATCTGTCTTTCTCATTTCTCTGCTATTTTCTCACTCCTTCCTATTTATAATTATTGTCAAATTTCATCTATGTTCCCTCTCTTCCCTTCTGTATTTGATAATATTGACATCTCCTAATCCTTATTAATTCTGATTTGATCTTCACACTTCGTTTGCTTTTGAGGAAAGATGGAAGGAAACAAACTGGTTCACTAAAACTATGACAATGGTATAAAAGTAATGTAATGGAGTGGTGAGTTTTAGACAGCACTCAAATAAGTTAAAGAGAGCAAGAGATAAATGAAAAGGAAAGCAAAACTATCGTTATATGGACCTTCTCATTAAACTTCAACTCCAGCTATGTTTTGCATTTCCCATTTGAGATGCTAGGAGTAAACGTATAGTGGGTATTTTAGGGTGTATGGAGATACACATAAAAGCCTTCTTTGGACACTTTCTCTGGAACCTCTATTCAACTATTGGGAATTTTAAAAAAGATTTTTATTACAATATAGCTAACATACAATATTATATTAGTTTCAGGTGTACATCATAGTTATTCAACAATACCCACCTGGCACTATACATATTTATTACCATATTATTGATTATATTCCCTACACTAAAGAAGTGATCACCATGATAAGTTCGGCAACTTTCTGACACCATACCACACTATCACAATATTATTGACTATATTTCCTATGCTGTGTATTACATCCCCAAGACTTATTTGTTTTATACATGGAACTTTGAACCTTTTATTCTCCTTTCTCTTTTCCCTCCGTTTAAATTTTTTCAATTTTAGTTGACATTTGCTATTATTTTATATTAATTTTAGGTGTACAGCATAGTGGTTAGACATTTATATAATTTAAGAAGTGATCCCCCTGACTACCTATACCCACCTGGCCCTATGCATATTTATTCAATATTATTGATTATGTTCCCTATGCTTTACATTACATTCCTGTGACTCTTTTGTAACTACCAATTTGTATTTCTTAATACCTTCACCTTTTTCACTCTGCACCAACACCCGTCCCATCTATCATCCTGACAGATCTAGTACCCAACTGATACCCTACATAGTTATTACAATATTATTGACTAAATTCCTTATGCTGTGTCCTACATCCCCATGAATACTGTGTAACAACAAATTGGTGCTTCTTAATCCCTTCCCCCTTTTCACCTACCCCCAACATCCCTCCCATCTGTCAACCATCAAAATGTTCTCTGTATCTATGAGCTGTCTCTGTTTTGTTTGTTTTTTAGATTCCACTTGTAAGAGAAATCATATGACATCTGCCTTTCACTGTCTGGCTTACTACACTCAGCACAATACCCTCTAGGTGCATCCATGTTGTCACAGATGGCAAGATTTCATTCTTTTTTATGGCCAAGTAATATTCCATTGTATATATGTACCACCTCGTGTTTATCCATTCATCAGTTCAGAGACACCCAGGTTGCTTTTATATCTTGGCTTATGTAAATAATGCTGCAATGAACAAATGGATTAGCATGTGCTCTCAAAGTAGCGTTTGGACTTCTTTGAATAAATACCCAGGGGTGGGATTACTAGGTCCTTCTTTGTCTCGTTATAGTCTTTGTTTTAAAATCTGTTTTGTTTGGTATAACTATTGTTTCCCCAACTTTTCAGGTTTGTTTGTTTCTGTTTTCATGAGATATCTTTTTCCATCCCTTTACTTTCAGTCTGTGTGTGTCTTTCAATCTGAAGTGAGTCTCTTGTAGGCAGCATATGTAAGAGTCTCGTTTTCTTGTCCATTCAGTCCCCCTATCTTTTGATAGGAATATTTAATCCATTTACATTGAAAGTAATTATTGATAGGTATATAGTTATTGCTATTGTATTATTTGTATTTTTTTATTATTTTTTAAATCTTAAATCCCTCTAAGAGTCCTTGTAATACTGGTTTGGTGGTGATGAACTCCTTCAGCTTTTTCTTATCTGGGAAGCTCTTTATCTGTCCTTCGATTCTAAATGATAGTTGCGCTGGGTAATCTTGGTTGTAGATCTCTGCTTTTCATCACTTTGAATATTCCTGCCAATAACTTCTGGCCTGCAAAGTTTCTGTTGAGAAATCAGCTGACAATCTTATGGGAGCTCCCTTGTAGGTAACTAACTTCTTTTGTCTTGCTGCTTTTAAGATTCTCTTCTTTGTCTTTAACTTCTGGCATTTTAATTATGATGTATCTTGGTTTTGGCCTCTTTGGGTTCATCTTGTTTGGGACTCTGTGCATCCTGGACTTGTATGTCCATTTCCTTCACCAGGCTAGGGAAGTTTTCTGTCATTATTTTTTCAGATAGGTTTTCAGTTCTTTGCTCTCGCTCTTCTCCTTCTGGTACCATTTTGTGAATGCCTACCACGAGCTAGGTATTATACAATGTATATGTGTATGTGTGTGTATATGTTTTTATCAACAATGTGTCTAACAACAATGTCCTAAGGAAGGTATTATTACTCTCATTTTGCATTTAAAGGAACTGCACATCAAAGGAATTACATAACTTGCATATAGTTAGTTATACAGCTGGTAAGTGCTAGAGCTGGGCTTTCCAGAAAGCATCTTTTTTTTTTTTAATGGAGTCAATCCTATATGAAACAAAACCTAGTTCACTTTCAGCTCCACCTCCCTCAAAATAAAGCCAGCCAATAGCAAAGTTCAACATGATTCTTTTCGAAGATAGCTTGAGATGAGCTTCTTTAATTTCCTTTAGTAATCCATTACTGTATTATATCAATCATTGTCATGGAATATATTTGAGGCAACCTCAAACCATTTTTCTCTAATGTGAATGACTACTCCTTTGGAACTCTCTAAAACATAAAATAGTTCATCCCTCATTAAAAACAAACAAGCAAATAAAAATCCACGAAAACTTCATTTATTTGAAGTCACTGATAAAGTTACACACAAACCTTCATTTTTCCAGTAATTCAAAAGCCATTATTGTTTAATCTTTATTCCAGATTTTATACTACATTCCATTAATTATTTTGGTCCCCTTCTGTGAAACTTCTGTTTTTGCTTGTTAGATTTTTTTTTTTTACAAGCTTCCTAAGCATTGGCACTGACTATGCTTGCCTGAAATAGATTCTACTAATGCAGATAATTAAAGAAAGCCCTTGAATAACATTTTTCATACATATTAGAATCACTTTGGGATTGTTCTACAACCCTTTTGACTCTAATAATTATGACTTGAGAATTAATGTTTATTGAATTCTTGTCAATGATTTAATTTAATTGCTATTGCACTACTTGACAAAACAAAGCTCTTTCTTTATAAATAAGGACACTCAGTGTTCATAACCTGTATGACTAACTTCAACAAAATTATAGAACTATTAAGTGGTAGACAGAATATTTGAATATCCCTTTGTCAGACTAAAATTATTTGATCTTGATCATTACTCTATGCAACAGTAAGTGCAGAAGTTATAAGGAAAATAATGGTCATTTCCATTTATTCAGTGCCAACTACATGACAGGACATTGTGCTGATTTTTTTAATTTTAAAGACTTTTTTAACAGTGATTATAAGCCTCCATATAAATATGATACTCAATAAGTCCATGAATTTATTGGGTGTATGCTTCATAAAATAACTTTTATAATATCAACTTACAATTATGTTAGTAATTTAAAAATGATCTGTTTTCTGTTGATTCCTTTATCCTGTACTACTTTATTCATAGTCTCTCTATTGTAACTTCCCTGAAGCTAAACAACTGGAGAAATAAATATAATCAGTATTTATTACTCTATGCCTGGTATGTAAAAATCTATTCCTTAGGATTTGAGGGATAATTAAAATGACAATGAAATATGATGAAAATCATTAGGAATTAAAGATGCTACTATAAAAATTAGTTTTTTTCTTAGAACTCTAAACTTTAATTATTGTATTTCCAATACATAAACTGGACATTTTATTTTCAGACTAAAGTTTCACAGCACTGTATTTACAACAAATATATCTTATCAGTGCATTATCATTATCATCAATATCAATCAAATTTATCTTGTGTACTGAATATAAAAAATGCTAAAGACATTATACTAGTTTTCATACCTTATAAGACACTGCATAAAGTTGTGAATAAAGCAAAAATTTAGATTTAGATCTGAAATTGAGACTTAGTAATTTCATTTGTTTTCTGCTTCACAAAATTTTTGTAAATATTAAACGGGATAACCTATACGAAAGTTACTAATTCAGTGAAAGGAAATTTTGTAGATATTCAAAATAATTTCCTTTCCTTTTTCAATTCCTATTTTCTTTTCCCTTTTTTCCTTTTTTCTTTTTTATATTTTCCCAGCCTCTTCTCTTTTCCCTACTTTTCCCCCATTCTTTACCCTTATCATTTCTTGTTTCTCTCAGATTCGCCTTCTCTGTCTTTTGTTCTTAAGCTCCATGTAGCTACTTTGAGAGCTTCAAGTTCAGATTCTTCAAGGTTTAAGTCCAGTACATAAGAGTGTATCTCTGTAGAGGTTCCTTCCACAAGTTTAAGGATGTACTCTGGTAGGACTTCATTGGTGTCTACTCCTAAATCAATCAGTGTTTCCAAGAGATTTGGTGTACTGACTGATATGAACTGGGTCTTCTAGATCGGGGGTGGAAATGTATGAAAAGAAAATGGGATATGGTGTTTCCCTAAAGGAAAATCTGGGTACTTGTCCCAGAAGAAAAATGATTGGAAGCTGGGTAATCAAAACCCAGCAAACGACCATGATATTTTCTTCCTTTATGGAGCCCATAATTTAGTTGAAAAGAGAAAATACACATACATATGTACATAGCAAATTTAAAAATCTCAAGTAGAATTGATAACTGATAAGTAATTTGTTTTAATGATGATTTCTATAGAAAGGCAGTATCTACAGTGGTAAAGAACACAATCTGAGAGCAGAGACCTTGGATTGGATTCCAGAGCTACCATTCGACACACTTAACTTCTTAAATTCTCTATACCACAGTTTTCCCATTCATTCTAGTAATGCCATCTATCATATATAGTTTTTAAAGAATTTATGAATGTTAATGCATGTAAAGAACATAGAGCCTAGCTGACATTTAATAAGCAAATATAAGTAAGTGTTAGCTATTATTATTGAAGAAATATGGTAGGACCTCTGTTTCAACTTGAGTAAGACTAATACATAAACTAAGAGAAGTGGGGAGATCATTCCAAGTAGAAACAACCAGGTGGCTGAAGTGTGAGGAAAGGAGCACTAATGTCAAAAGAACAAGCATCCACAGAGCTTACAATATAAAAACATAAAAATTCACCTTCCAGAACATTTGTAAAATGACTTAGTATGCTTTCTCTCACTCTTCCCTTTCTTTGATATCTTTTCACTTTATACTCCCCTTTAGATTACTTCCTTCCTCGTCTTTTAAGACCCAGCCTACATTTTACCTCTTCATAGGGATGGATGTCTTATGTAAGAGAGGTCACCGTCTAAACTTGTTGCCAACCTGGTTACTCAAATTTTGAGTTGAAGATGTAAGTCAACACAAGCCAAGTTAGAATCCTTCTACTACTTCTTTAGTTCTGTCTTCCCAAAGGCCCAGATAATTTTGTTTTTAGGTCCAATCAATATTCCTGAATATCCAACTTGTTTGACTTTTTTGAATTATTTTATTCTGCTGACTATCCTGTCAAATTTCATCTAGAAATGTTCCTTTCTCAGTGTTGTGGTGATTAACATATGGAGACTTTCCTCCTCTATTAGTGGTCGTTTCTTCACAATCTACTTTTCAGGCTCCCCCTCTTCTGCTCTTGATGTTAGTGATCTTCAAATTCTTTCCACTTTTTTCTGGGCCACTTCTGCCCCACCCACCCCCACACACACTCTGCATAGTTCCTCATCTTCTCCTGGGACCCCAGACATATTACATGGGCTAATGGCTTCCAGATCTGCATTTCCAATACAATTCTTCTCCTGAGACAAAAATCTGCAGGCACATTTGCCAACATCACTAGTCAGATGTCTAAAGGGAATTAACATTTTCAACATACCGAAAATGGAACTATTTATCTTTCCAACAATCCTCTCTCTCCTCCTATGTTCATTAGCATTTCCCCAGATGCCCGATCCCAAATCAGATTTTCATTGTTACCTCCTCTGTAACCCTAACCTACTAAATGTCTTTTAACTAAAGCCTTGTCCTGGCTAATATCATTTCCCCCTTTTGATTCCTGTAATTGCCTCCCGACAGTCATTCTGACTCCAGGCTTGTTCCACGCTAATCTATTACCCAGTTTTTATTTTTATTTTTAATTGTCTTCCTAATGACCAAGTTTGATTAGCCCACACCCCTGCCTGAGGTTATTCAAAAGCCCCTATTGCCCTTGAACAAAGTAAAAAAAATATTACAGACTCTTCATTATGTGCTTTTTACTTTTATCTTTAGTCCCATTTTATATTGCTTCCTCTATCTTGTCCTGGTTTTAGCCACCAGATCCCTATTTGTCTTCCAGACTTCTATGCATGTTGTTCCCTCTCTCTAGATAATTTTTCCCCTTCTTTATGCTGTATTTGACACCATTAATCATTCTCTCTTCGACCCCCTGTAATATTTTGTTTCCAGTTCACTAAACTCACTAGATTTTCCCTGTGCTTCTGGTAACGATTCATTTTTGTTTTCTTCAAGAACTTTTTATCTGCTAAGACCAAGAACATTGTTGACCAGCCCTGGAATAATCAATGGGGACTATTGACAAAGGATTTCCCAACTACATGTCTTCATCTTCCCTATTCAATGTTCATCTTTGGTACTCTCTATTTTCAATCAATGACATTTTATCCACTCAGCTGTTCATGTTAAATTCTGGGAATTATCCTTGATTTTTCTTCATTTGTTGCACACATACCAAAAAAATGTATACACATTTTAATAAAGAAAAAAACTATTAATTGTAGTACTCAGTATATACTGATAACAAAAGATGAATACAAGTCACATTTGACTTCTGCAATTATAAGAGGTGTCAAGGTGGTTGCCATCAGCATAATTTTAATACAGTCTTTTCCTTTCTTAAAATGTGTATACATTTTTTGGCTATATATATATGTATATATATTCATATATATATGAATTCATATATAAAATTCATATACATATATATAAATTCATATGAATTCATATACATATACATATATATATATATATATATATATGATTTTTTTTAGAGGATCTAAACTACAATGGCTTTAGAGGCCTTGATCTTGTAATGGTTAGTCTTAAAAACAGATACTTCTCTTTAAATTCTTTCCTGAACTTTTGTCAAAATATGTCACATGGCCTACCTAAAATTCTGTTCTATATTGAAATCATTAGACACAGTTGTTGTGATTCTTTACTGGTGTCATTGATACAGCCTTTCAAAGTAAATTTGGGTCAGAAGAGTAGTAATCAGAAATAGCCGTGGAAGGCTGAATATTCTCTTCTCTCTCTTTCCTTTCTATAGTGCCATAAGCTTCCTTAGAGCTTTTAATCCCCAAACTCTGGAATGGCTTTGGCAGGCTTAGCATTTTGTTTTTCAGCCTACCTAAAGGAAAACTCAAACAGTGCTTCCACTACAGAATCATGCTCTCATTTTGCACCTTATCCTTGCTAGCTCATTAGATGTCCACCGCTCTCCTCCCAAGCAGCTTTCCTAATTACATTGGTGGTGCACAGCTTGCCTTCTTAAGGACTGTGTTTTTCACTCTGTTCATGCCATTTCACTGGAGAGGAAATCTGCATCCACGCTCCAATGGAAGCCATAAGGTCACCACGTGAAAACTTGGAGGGCAAAAAATGTTGTCAGTAATGAGATCTCAGGCATTTGGAAAGTTCACAGGGTCCTTTGTACAACACTGAAGAATCCCTCTGTTTCCTCTGGTGCTGTTTCATGCTAATTTCAGAATATCAGCCAGTATAAGGCATCTCAACTGAAACTTCAGTTCACAGTGGAGTTTCTTTCATCCTTTTCTGCAGCTAGGCAGTTAGATTTATCTTGTTGATCTGTGGGGAAAAAAAAGAAACACAATCACATGAATATAACAGATGGAACAAATTGAGCGGTTTGCTCCTACTACTTTTCTCCTTATTCAAATGAAGAGAAAATTGTTTTTCAATGGGACACACATTATGATTATTTAATATTTGAAAATTATGTGACATTCTAAAACTAAGCATTGCTGATATACACTGAATAACAACAAATAGACTGTGTCACAATTACAGGATTTTTGTCACCACTTTGCCATTGATTTTGCCTTGTGAATGCTGTGCTTATGTCCAGTGAGAGCAGAAAACCAAATTCACCACAGAGGAAAGACAGGGGGATGGTGTGAAGAAAATAATTGACTCTCTGAGCTCATTCTGTGTACTATGTTGCTACTGCATTAGTTTTAAACTGTGAAATTTGATTTGAATAGAGATATGCCTGGGAAATTCTCAAATTACATTCCCAAAGAGTCACTTCAATATATATTCCCCATTGTCCTGGTTCCAATCCCGTACAATTACACCTCGAGGAAACATTCCTTCACAGTACAGGAAAGAAAGAACACATGTAAACTTAATTTCAGAATGGATTCTAACCCCCAGTCCTATGTGTTTGACTTACGGAATCAAAAAATTTCTAGCAAAGTTATCTAGTCTAGTCCCCTACCTTTAGGTTAGAGAGTAAGATTTTTGCTTGGGCTCTTTCTTCATTAGTCTTTTTTAAAAGTGTTTTTCTATTGAGAAATGAGTCATAGCCTTAATTTGCCAGTCTTATAAGTGGGGAGTGAACACTAGAAGCATTATGCGCCCCTGACTCTTAATATAAGGCAGTTAGTTAGTGAAAGGTCCTTTGAGGTTTGAGAAATTATTTTATATAGCACGGACCACTGAGTCCACTGTGCTATGTTGTACTTAGCAGTTATCTTGGTTTAAAACACCAGATCATCCATTTTCCAACCTTGTTGGTGTCATTTTCTAGAAAAAGCCCTAGTATAATATCATTTGTGGAATTTTTACATATAAAGGGTATTATAAATGATAGCTTAAATAAATAGCTTTTTAAATTTTTACTTAAGGATCATAATTTTGTCCAATTTCTCACTTAATTATGTCATTCACTACCATTGGAACAGGTTAAATGGTATAGATCTTCTCACTTTCTCCTCCTCTTACCTGGCTCTCTGCCTAACTTCTCGTGTTTCAAGTGCAGCATTGCATATTATTTCTTTGGGGAAGCTTTCTCTGACTTATCCCCTGATCCCCACCCTGTCCTGCTCACACAGTTGTATACTCAAATGCAATTGTGCTTTTCTTTGTAGCCCTTATAAAAAATGTAATTATATGCAAACTTGCAAATTTCCTAGTTGACATCTTGCACTTCCAGGAAACTGTGAGCCTAACCAGGGTGGAGCTGTGTTTATCTTGTTCAATATTATATCCCTTAGTGTTGAGCAAACAATACATACATCTAAACAGTTGTTGAACCTATAAATGCTTTCCAAAGATATACGTAACATTTGACCCAATGCTCTAAGAAGAATTTGTAACAACAAACTTTCATTCAATTCTAAAAATTTGGAAGGAAAATCACAAAGGCACTCTCTCTTAGAGATGAAAGAAATCATCCACAAAGGAACAAGAAACAAAGGTGAAGTTAACAGTAGATTTATTAATGGACACTCAAGATACTAGAAATAAATAAACAATATTTTGAAAGTTCTGCAGAAAAGGTTTTTTAAACCTAGAATCCTATACCTAGCCAAAATTACATTCAGATTTCAGAGTTAAAAAGACTTATTTTGGATATTGATGAATTCAGAAAGCTTATCATTTGCGCACTTTTCCAACAAAGACTACTGGAGGATATACTTATTAAAGTAACTATGTATACACACATACACACACGTACACACACATACACACATGCACTATGCTTTCCCCCAGGCTAACACATTCATCCATAAATCAAAAGTAAAATGGGAGAATAAAATCCAATATCTAGCAAAAAAAATCTAAGATCTGGAAGGTGCTTGAGACAGACATGTGCAGCCATCAGCATACTTGGAGATGGGGGAAGAGGAAGGTTAGTAGAGTGTGGGAAGGAACAATAAGAAAGTCTAGGATAAAAGGTGGCAGAATAAATTCAAGTATAGTGGTAATTAAAATATTTAAAAGAGAAGGTAAAGAATGTGCTCAAGATCCAGCTATACAATGTTAACAAGAGACACACCAACCTGAAAATAAACTTTAGACATAGAGGTGCATAAGGGAATGTATCCGGCAATGTTAAGAAAAGAAAGCACATGTAACACCTTTAATATTGAACATAGAAACTAATACAAAAAAACCCCCTGAAATCTTATAAGGTGAAGGGTATGTCATAAATGATATAATTCACTGTGATGCAAATCTTGATTCTTTATATTAATGATTGAATATATTAACATAACCTTTATATTAATCACTTAATTAATATCTTTATGGTAATAGAATAATCTCTATATAAATAATTTCAGTGTGCTTTATTTGCTTATTTATAATATTTTATACAAAAAGTAAAGAGTTTAGTGAAAGTGTGCATGGATGGCAGACATGTGGCCAGAGGACCTCAGAGTGGGGCTTCAGGACAAGAGGGGTGACCTGAGCCCAAATCTTCCAGATTATCTTCCTCCCTATTCAATGGGCTACAGGAAAGGGTGGTCACATTTTTTCTAGTATCAATATCATTCTTTAATGATGAGGAAACAAGTTAGGAATTGACTCCAGTACACTTGAATCTCTTCACTGCTTGTTCTCCTATCCCCCACAACTAGCCTATTATTCTAATCAAAGAATTACTGATGCCATCAAAATATGCTTTCAAAAACCAAAACCAAATCATCCTCCCTGATTATGATTTAGCCCTTCCCTTAGAAAGGCATGGGCAGCTTTTATGGTGTGTTTTTTTTCCTCTGGATATTTACTTATAATAATGATAACAGTAAATCATTACCTTACCATACTGATTGTTTAATTTGACAGGGCCCCTAGTCATACAGAACTAAACCCAAATAAAGATGATGACCATGACTTAGATGTTGATTACCACCATACGTCAGTAGGCTATAGTTAAAAAAAAAAAATATGAGCCACAGCTGTCCAAATCTTTGACTGTATAAATAAATGAGAAATTTCAGAAGTGGAAAGAATTATGATCAGAGTGATGAGAGGGATGCATGATCCTGAGATCAGTATTTTGGAAGAATTTAAAGTTAAAAGACAAGAAAAAAATGATTAGGAAGCCTGACTTGGAGATTATTTAATACTTTCTTAATGAAATTGTTAATGAAATAGTTTTTTGAGCCTGAGCTCAAGGATAATTTTCGAATTTAGTTTTTGAGTTTACGAGAAATAAATACATATTGTTTTCTGCTGCGTCTGTTCCTTTGCCCTTCTGATCCATACAAGCACACAAACAGTATTAAACACTTCACTTTTTAAAAAATTATGAGATATTTCTATAACTTTTGAAAATACCAATTATGAAATGCTTCTTTCCAATTCCTTTTGTCTTTCTTTGCATTACTGTATGAAAGTTTTAGATTTTGCCAAATTAGTCAGCTGAAATAGGAAGGCTAATTTATTTGAATGGACATGTACCAACATTGTTCTGTAAAAGGTGCTGATACGTGAGAGTTGAAACAATAAGAAACTTCTGGAGAGCTCTATAGCGGCAAATTGAATGAAGTACTGAACTTAGTTACCGTTGGGATGATTTAAACATTTAGTTTTCACACTCCTTGTTCCCTGCCTATTTTATAATAAATCTGCTACTTTTCTATAAAAAAAAAAAAAAAGGGACAGTGTTAGTCTTAGTATATTTCTAATTCAGTGTTATTCTTAGTATATTTGAGCTGGTTTCCTCCCTTAAAATAAACCCACCAGGTAAAACTTGATACAAACGGAGAACCAGTTTATAATTACCATTAATAGCATTGCCTTCTCTACTTTGCGAAACGCTGCGTGTTTCCGGCAGGCTACTCGAAGATTCTTCTCCTGGAGGCCCGCTTCTGCCTACATCAGTGTGCATTCCCTTTGATATTCCCACAGCATGCACAATATACCCTGGAACACACACTGCTCAGGGTAACATGTCTCTAATGCGATGAAATCAATGGGAACACAGCCTTTTTTGCCTGACAGTATTGTCAGGGTGTATTATCTGGTTTAGGCTGTGGCTTCAGTTCATAGCAGTCGTCAGTTAAATTTCCCTTTCTGAAGCTGAGCAAAGTGTGGTAATGTCACAGCCACAGGCGACTGCCATTCGTAGGATGGTTACTGGAGAAGCATAGCCTCCTGGCTTGTCACACTGTATATATCTCAGGGTCTTCTCTTCCTTCCTAGTCAGAGGTTTCCAAGAATGTTGCCTGGAGCAGTCATGGGATGCAAAAGAGAGAGATTTTTGTTCTGCACTTAGCAACATTACCACACTTCATACTTAGTTTCTGATAAGAGAAAATTTAACTGACTTGCTCTGAACTCAATCTATCAGATAATACACTCTGACAGAGCTGTGGATAAAGGCTAGAAAACCTACTAATTTATATTTCATTATCTCTGCATTGGCTTAATCTGTTATCTTTTGCTAAGTGTTACAAAGATAACAAGGAGAGCTGAACTGAAAGGGGAAAGGGGAACCCTGACCCCACAGGGGATGCAGAAAAGTACACCGGGTAATTCAGCCTCCCGTTGTAAGAAGCTATATGCCAGGTAATAACTTTGGAGCCTGTGTCTAAGCTTAGAAGAGGCAGGACACACAGGTGAGGAATGGAGGGGTCATTTCTAACATCTGCTGCTTCTTACTGTGCATCATGAAAAACAAAAATGGATGATGGAATTGTGAAATAGCACATATTCATGCCCAGGAACTTCCTACCCCATAACTCAGGCGGTACTCTCAAGAGCCAGGTTAAAATTGTCTTCCCAGTACTTAGCCATTGTTACTGAGAAGGATGCACTGCCATAGGTTCACTGGAATTCATCAACTAATTGGGGGATGTAAGGCTTAGGGATAACTGTGCTCTCCTCCAGGGGAGAGAGAGGATGGCCAGTTGTCATAGACAGTCCTGGAGGTGGAGGGGTGGGGCTTACTGTCCAATTCCTAAACACGAAAGCAGTAGTACAATGTGACAGTTCCTTATAATATGGATAGACCTGCATTAGAATTCTCCAGTCTTTCTAAAGGAATTATAAAATACAGAAAATGAATTCAAGATACTCTGTAGAGATGCTGAAGGATATTCTCTCCATTCATTAATATTTATTTTTCTGGCACTAGGTTAGACTTTGGGAATCCAAATATCTATAAAACCTTCTCTCTTGGAGTCTTTCCTTTTCTCTTTAAAAGAGAACCATGCAGATACCTCTCAGAGAAGGTCACCTGATCCTGTTTTGGGTCTATGTTGACAAGAAACGTACAGATAGGGTAGGTACATGAGTGCAGACTTCAGTTCAAGGTAAACTGAACTGAAAGTTACAGAGAGGTAAACTCTGTAAATTATTCTAAGCTCTCTTGGGAGGCGTATGCAGAGTAGAGGGTTAGGAACTGGATATCTGTGTTCTCAGAATGACCAGCTGTACGTCTCATACATGGCAAATGATTCCTGCGTCCACATCTGTAAAGTGGAGTGGCGGGGAGAAGTAAGAATATCCTGTTCTAACTACATTTTAGGGATGAAAAGCACCACAAAGGAAGTCGTTATAATCTCAGAATTTTAGAGCTGTAAGGAACCACAGAGGTTATTTAGAGGAAAAGAATCAAACTAGGAGTGAGATTATCTGGAATCTAATCCTAGCTCTGCAGTTGACTCACTGTGTGTCTTCAAAAAAACACTTTCCCCTTAAGTCTTAGGGACACCTTCTGTAAAATTAAAGTATGTGAATAATTTATCTCTTTAAGAATCCTTTCTACTTTAATTCCTTACAATGGTATCTAAATAAATGGAAAGCTACAGGGTTACATGGATAGCTGATAAGGTAACCACTACTAGAATCTCTGACTCACATTCTGACATCTTTCCTTTCCTTTCCTTTCCCTTTTCTTTTTATAACATGCTACCTCTGTGCTTTTTAGTTTTAAGTTTATTCAGATCCTTGGAAAATTACCTTAAAGTTTCAGCATTGGGTTAATAGTTATAATAAAAAAAATATTAATTGTTATTATAGAGAAGGTTCTCATGGATTCTTTATTAATCCTTATAGCTGTGAAGCAGCTACTGAAATAAATAACCTATATAAATTTGAAAGTATGGTACTGAAGTGCTCATTTAAAATCCAAGAATAACTATGTTATCTTTAAAATATGCTTTTCCCTAATGATGCACTCCAAATATCTGTGTAAAGGTAATGTCAGCTCCCAAATTTTTCTATTTACACAGAATGTGGTGTCCTGATTTTAGGCCTCACTAGAAAGCTCCTAGATCAGCTCTCAAAATTCTACCAAACTACTTTTGACGTAAGCCGGCCGAGATGTACTCAATTGCTTTGGAAGTTTCTCCAGGGAACTCCTACACTCACCTCAAGGGAGGTGATAAGAAGGACTTCATCATTTTGATTTCTCTCCACCTCCCACACACAAACAACTTTGGTTCCAGGTTTTGTGTGTGTGTGTGTGTGTGTGTGTGTGTGTGTGTGTGTCCTGAAATGCAAACTGGGAAATGGCCTTCTTGCTCTTTCTCAGTGATCTTTCTATTAAGTGTTGCTACTTAGCTGTGCTCAACTTTCTCTTCTGGGGAATTGTCTATCAACATTAGTAAACAAAGTAAATCCTGAACTTCATCATTTAACTTAAAAGCTAACACTCAATTTTGATGTATTAATGAAAGCCATATACTATTATTTGGGAATACGTCTCTATTCCTGACGTGTTTATTTTTTTTATTTTTTATTTTTTCTTGTATGAAGGAAACTTTAACAGTATATCTCCAAGTCTCTCTCCATCTCTATTTATTTCATCCTTGGGGAGATGAAGAGAATTAGTTGACTAGTAATATTAGGAGTAATAACTGGGCATGTGAGGCTTCGCTTCACTTTTCTTTTCTCTGTTGTCTACTGTTCCTCTAGTATCTCTATCCCCAGAGGACAAATCAAATCATGTGAAGTCAGCTTGGGCCCAATCTTGCCTTGGGGTTAATAATTCTGCTCAATTCTGGGATTCAGTTATGAAGCCCACTGTACTCTCACATTAAAGTTCATCCTCCAATCCTGTCTTTTTCTATAATAATTGTGTCATTAGCTTTCATTATCTTACTGTTGTAAGTTCCCAACAGCTGACGGGACTTAGCTGTTGAAACCCCCTCAGAGAAGCTACTTCCAACACAGAGAAGGATTGAAATAATAAATTATCTTAATTAGGGAAAAAAACACGTTAGTGATCATCTACTAAGTGCTAGGCATATTGTTAGGTGTTGAGAAAATAAACAAGAATTAGACATAGTTTCTTTCTTAAAAGAGCTCAAAGTACAATGGAGTAGGTTTGTGGGGAAGATTAGAAACAGCCAAAGGAAGGGGACCTATTAACACACACATGTTTATCCCTAGCAGTCCTATATTATCCAGGAGTGTGGGATGGAAGCAGGGAAAGGAAAGAAAGCAAAAGATAAAATACAGATTTGTAAGTGGATTTCAATGATAATTCATTTAGCCAACTATTTCACTTTTTCCTGTAGTCACCTTTAAAAAATTATTTCAAAAACCACAACTCTTTGTAAAAATGTGACCTCTTCTGTGGACCAGAAATCTTGGGTCTAAAGGCATAGCAAATAGGCAAATGAAAGTTGAAAATTTTTAAATGTAATTTTTAGTTACATGTGAGAAATTGAATGATTTAAAGGTTAATAAGTGTTTTTCTAGGGGCAAACAAATTAGCCTCATTTTCCTAATTTATAAAGTAGGAGTCACAGCACCACCTTGTAGGGTTTTTGTAATGATTAGAGTTAATAAAAGGCCTTGCATGAAGTAAATGAGTAATTAAGTAATGGTAAAGATTATTATATATATTGTGGCAAACATCTAGATTGGATTTGAATAATTTCTTGAATTTGAAACTTATAAATATCTGTGTTTCTGTCACACGGGGAAATAATGCACAATACCTCTTAACCCTTTTATTAGATGTTTTTGATATTCTGTAATTACAGCTGAACATGATTAAAGTTTAGACAGGATTAGATTATGTTGGGGCTGGGGTCAGGAGATTAAGTAAAATCAATTGAAGAAAAGGCAGAAAAAATGGAGAATGTTAATTTATAGATAATTGACAGTCAATTACCTTGTGACTTTTAAGAGTAAGCTATTTAACAGAACTTTATTATTTAAATAACTGTGTTGACCTGAAATAAATAATCTTTGCTTCTGAAATTTTTAGCAAAAATTATTGACCTTCTTTATTTCTATTTGATAAATTTCATAAATACTAGGAGTTATAGAAACAAGTATTAGCATATAATATTGCTATTAAACAAAATTTTCTCTATTTTGTAGAATCTGAATGAAGTTTTTTTCCCTGATTGACACAGTTCAGTATCAGAAAAAATAAATATAAACTACTAACCCCTACTTAGAGGATTTAATTCATTGGCCAAAATTCATTGTAAAGGTATATGCTATATAGAAAGAATACTATGTTTTTATGTTCCTAGTTTTTTAGTATTGGTCTAGATTAGGGGTGGAGGTGACTGAAAAGTGAGAGAGAGAGAAAGAGACAGAGAGAGAGAGAGAGAGAATATAAATAACATATTTACTCTGAAAGAGCTGTCACAATACTATTTCTCTCTGCTTTCTTCCTCATCTCCTCTGTTTTGGAGATTGACGTGTGCTGCAATCTTCAGCCATATGAATGATTAAGATAATGCCTCTTAGCAAGTGTCCAGTCCCAAGGAATACCTATGTTCTTCATTCTGGGTCAGCAAAATGCAGAAAATGTATTGCATTTTTAATCATTGTCTCCTTGCTTCCCATCTCTGAATTTCTAGAGAAGATTTGGAAGCATGGGTCACCCCTACTATGTGAGGTCAAAAGTACACTCCTCAAGGAGAGTGCTGCCTTAAACCCCCTGAAAGTTCATATTTCAAAGGATATAACACTCTATAGAAAGAAAAAATGATTGAAGGACTAGAAAAGCTGGATGCATTTAATTCAGGGTTTCTATTTCTGGTGCGTGCATGCACACACACGTAGAGTGCGTCCTGCCCTGCCACACTTTAGATCTGCTGTTAGCCATTCATGTGCAAGCTATCTAATCATGTTGCAAACATGCATGGACATGTGTGTGTGCCCCTCCTCCCACAGACATTCCTCCACTCTCCTCTTCCTAGTATGGAAGAGTCACAATTTCTGCAGCCTTCACTATGCACTGGTTTAAGTGTTTTTGTTTATCTTACTGTAGTTTGGCAAGGGAAGCTTAACAGGCAGCATATGTCTATATTGTAAAAACAAGCAATCCTCAAATCTCAGTGGCTTTAACCAACAGAAATTAATTTTTTTGTACTCATGCTTATCATACCTCACTGGGGGGCTCTTTGCCATTTGTGTATTCAGGAGACACACTGATGATAGTAGCATGAGTTCAGCAATCACTGTGGAGGGGGAAGAGTGTGAGTGCATAGAGGTTTCATTTCACTACTCTGTTTCAGCTTCTAAGGGACACATATTAGAAGTTCCACTCACTGCCATTGGCCAAAACTAGTCATTTGACCCCAACCAACTGCAAGAGAGCTAGAAAGTGTGATCTGTGTGACCAGGAGAGGGAATCCATATATTGGTGAACACTGGGAATGTCTGCCAAACAAGACAGGCTAAGTAGCTGGCAACATTTGGTGGAGCTTCAAAGGACAAAGCTACTTTAATGACATCTTCATCATCCTTGAAACTGTAGGATATGACTCTTACCAGGTTTCCTATGCCTGGTCAGATTTAGAGAAATTGACCCAAATTGACCAAGGTCAAAAGAGACTGAAATAACTACCATTGTACTTCTTACACGGGATATAAAGTATAGCACAGGGAATATAGTCAATAATATTGTAATAATTATGTGTTGTTCCAGGTGGGTAGTATTGGGGAGATCACTTTGTAAACTATGTAAATGTCTAACTACTATGCTGTACACCTGAACTAATATAAAATAATATTGAATGTCAAAAAAATTAAAAATTAAATAAAATAAGATGGAAATACACAAAGTTTTTCTAATAAAGTATGTCTAAAAGCTGAAAAAAAGTGACTGAAGTGTAAATTATCTTTATTACATATTAGCAAAACAAAACCAAAAAACACTAATGTGTTTTAGACACTTGCTGTTAAATCTCATGACCTCTTCATACAGTAGATGCTAATATTTAGAGGTGTGGAAACTGTGGCTTAGTTAGACTAAGGAATTTTCTCAAGTCTTTCCAACAGCTTGGGTCACTTTTTTGGGGGGGTCAAACCATTTTTGCCTGCTTTTAAAGCCATCCTTTTCTAATATTGGGGTAGCTAGAAACTGAGTTAACAAACAGAAAATTATTTCTCTAGCAAGAATAGAATCGGAGCAATAGAAGGTGAAAAACCCATGAACTCACCACCCCACTGTGATGAGTTCTGATGAATCATTTATAACCCACAGCAGAATATACATATCTTTCAAATAAATGATTGTATTCATGGCAGCTGTACACAGCATTCCTCTCTCTCTCTCTCTCTCTCTCTCTCTCTCTCTCTCTCTCTCTCTCTCTCGCGCGCGCGCGCGCGCGCGCGCGCGCGCGCGCGCGCACGCTCTTTCAATTTTGAATTACTACGGTCACATGGTCACATTTTTTTCTCTCCTTTGGATGTGTTCTTTTATGTTTCATGCTAGTGATAAGACAATTACAAGCAGTTGATTCAATTTAGGCTTGTAATTTTACTATTACATTCTAGTTCTTTCTTCTTAGATACTTCTATTAGAGTTCAGAGTACTCACCTAAGATCTTCACAGACCAGACTAGTAAAGATATCCACACATGACAGACCGATAAACATCCAGGAATTTATTCAAGACCTATTGACTAGAGCACATATGTGTCTGGCATTGTTTTAAGTGCTGTTCATATATCAGTGGGAGAAAAAGAAAGACACAGTTCATACTAACACAGATCTAAAATTCTAATAGTGGCAGGACACACAAGAAACAAAATAAATGAATGAATGAATAAAAGAGTATGGTGAATGTTGATGAACAAAGCAGGTATGAGGGGCAGATGGTGTGAGAGAAGGGTTCCCTGAGAATGTGACGTTTGAGCCCAGCATGATGGATGTGAAGAAACAGGTCATAGAAAAAAAGGGAAAACCTTCATATGCAGAGGGAACAGCAAATGGAAAGGCCTTCAGATGGAACCTGAACTTTCATAAGGAAAATAGTGTTCCTCAGAGGGGTTTAAGTTTCAAATAGAGCAGAGTTTCTCAGTCTTAGCCCTAATTTACATTTTAAGCCAAATAATTGTTTGTGTGGGGGACTGTGCTATTCATTGTAATATGTTTAGCAGCATCATTGCACTCTACCCACCAGAAGCTAGTGGCATCTCTGCAACTGTGAGAAGCAAACATGTCTCAGACATTGCCAGACATTCCCTGGAAGACAAAATTGGCCCTGGTTAAGAATTACTGAGTTTGAATGAAGGGTGGTGTGCAGAGCTCTACCTGTCTATCTGTCTGTCTATCTATCTATCTATCTATCTATCTATCTATCTATCTATCTATCTACCTATCATCTATCTAATAATCTATTAATATATATCTCTACAGCTACCTAATTACCTAACTTAAAAAATGAAGAATGCTGCCTAGTAAAGAAGCTTCCATGTTGCCCTGTTTCTCATTACCAGTCATGAAGTGGAATGATGACTACTTTCTTTCAGATCATTAGTTGCTGAAAATTGGGGGCTTGATGCACTCAATCATCTCTAGATTGACTTTCTTGTTGTTAGGCTGTTGAAACTTTCCAAAGAAAGATTACAACAATTTCTCCCATATGAGAAGCTCTGGAATTTTCTCCTTTTGAGGTATCTCTAGCATGTCTTCCAACACCAACGTGGCTTGTAGTTCATAACACAGTCCTTCAGGTCAGAAATCCCTTCTATATTAGATGTGTTAACTGTCAGAGACTGGCCACATGTCCTGCATTTTCAGCCTCATAATTGTCTCCTTGGACTCCCTACATTTTACTGCCCAAAGCAATATTGCAGAAAGTTTTCAACTGGCTGGTCTTCACTCATTATTCACCATTTTAGCAAGATCATAACAGGAGCGACTGTTATCGATTTGCCTTTAGATCAGCATGTTCTGAGGAGACAGGCTGATTAGGTATCCAGTGATTCATTGATTGTCAAGCTCAGGGTTGGTTCTCAGCTTTGGATGTTGTTTGATTCATCTTCCCAGTGTATCAATCTACACTGTCCTTCTTGAGATTTTGCTTCTTTGTTTGGGTTTGAATGTAGCTTTATGTTTGATTGGTTTTTATGTTCTTTTCTAAAATCGTTTTCCTTTATTTATAAAGAAAACTCTTAGAAAGACCAAATGAATTGGTAATGCCATGTAGTTTCATCCTCTTGTGTGCTTAATGCTTTCTTCATCTTTCCCATTAAGAAATCATAGAGATTTGCAGATTTATTTTTCCATCAAACACACTTTCAAGTGACATGGACAGAAATATTAAGTTCTCACTACTTACCTCCATTCAAAAAGTGTTTTCCCTGCTTTCTTGAGGAAATGTATACTTGATTTATATTTCATTCACCTTATGTCTATAAGTAGTGAAACTTGGTTTGCATCTTGATTTGTATGAAGCATATTTAGCATGGTTCCATCACTCTCTCCTCTGATAAAAAGTGATTATAGATCCCTGCACATTATCGTGTAACGTGTGTGGGGAAAATATATGTCCTGGCCTCACTGACTTTGTGCTTGGCCACATAATGTATAGGTATATGTTTCACTCAGTGGCCCTGTATGAGAAGAAGATTTAAGAGCCGTCTGCAGTTTTCTCCCAACTCTTTTGGCCCTTTCCCTCTGACACAAGAATGGACATATCACAAAATGTTGCTACTTTAGCTTAGAAGCCCAGAATAAAGAAGAATCTGGTACAGTTCTGAACTCAATTGTTATCCTGGAGCAGAACAATAGCTGTGGTTCCACATCTACTGACTTATAACATGAAAAGAAATATTCGTTTTTGGAAGCCACTTGGCATCATTTGGTGTAGGCATCACATAATGAGAGTTGAATAATTTACACTAACTTACGGCAGAATAAAGAAAAATCTCAAAGGTCTAATAAAACAATTTTGAAGGTCTTGTGTTGTGTCAGGCCAGTATACCACATCATAAGCTAGTATGGAGTAGTCAAATGGATTAACTTTATATCTTAATTATTTGTAATATTATTTTACTTAAACAGTAATAAATATAGCACTTGGTTTTGTAGAAGATATCCAACTATCATTATATGTTGATTGTGTACCATTTGCGAATTGCTGCATGTGTATGGAAATAAATTTCTTTATGTGTTAATATTATTTTTTAATGTCTCCTATTTTTATTTTATTTTAATTATTAGATTCAGGTGTACAAAACAACATACTGATTAGACATTTACATACCTCACGAACAGATAACCCCAATAAGTCTACTACCCATCTGACACTGTACATAGCTATTATAATACCATTGACTATATTCCTTATACTGTAATTTACATTCTGTGACTATATATATATATATATATATATATATATATATATATATACTTGAGATTCGATATTATTTTATGTTAGTTTCAAGTGTACAGCATCGTGGTTAGGCATTTATATAATTTATGAAGTGATCCCCCTGGTAAGTCTAGTACCCATCTGACACTACACACAGTTTTCACAATATTATTGACGATATTTCCCATAATGTATTTCACATCCCCATGAATATTTTGTAACTACCAATTTGTACTTCCTAATTCTTTCACCTTTCTCACCCATTCCCCACACACTGCTCCATTCTAGCAACCATCAGTTTGTTCTCTGTATCTGTGAATCTATTTCTGTTTTGTTTGTTTGTATCTTTTTCCATCTTTTTACTTTCAGTCTATGCGTGTCTTTGGCTCTGAGGTGAGTCTCTTGCAGACAGCACATGCATGGGTCTTGTTTTCTTAACCATCCTGTCTTTTGATTGGAGCATTTAATCCATTTACATTTATAGTGATTATTGATAGATACATAGTTACTGCCATTTTATTATTCATATTTTTGATCTTCATTTGTTGTTTTTCTCTTTTCTTCTGCTTAAAGAAGTCCCTTTAGCATATCTTGTAATAATGGCTTGGTGGAAATGAATTTTTGTCTGGGAAGCTCTTATCTCTCCTTCAGTTTTTGATGATATCCTTGCTGGTTAGTGTAGTCTGGGTTGGAATATTTCCTGCCACTTTGCCTTTTGGCCTGCAAAGTTTCTGTTGAGAAATCAGCTGACTATCTCATGGTAGCTCCCTTGTAGTTGTCTTTCTCTTGCTGCTTTTAGGATTCTCTCTTTGTCTTTAATCTTTGTCATTTTAACTATAATGTGGCTTGGTGTGGGCCCATTTGGGCTCATCTTGTTTGGGACTCTGTGTTTTCCCGGCTTTCACAAGGTTAGGGATGTATCCAGTCATCATTTCTTCAAATAGATTCTTGACCCTTTGCTCCTTCTCTTTTCTTTTGGTACTCCTGTGATGCAAATATTGTTATGTTTGATGTTGTCCCAGAAATCCCATAAACTATTTTTTTTTAAATTCTTTTTTCATTTTGTTGTTCTGATGGGGTGTTTTCTGTTACCTTGTCTGCCAAATCACTGATTCAATCTTCTGCTTCATCTAATTTGCTGTTGAATTCTTCTAGTGTGTTCTTCATTTCAGTTATTGTAGTCTTTTTTTCTGACTGGTTCTTTTTTATGATTTTATGTTCTTTATGCTTACCATCTCTTTGTTGAAGTTCTTACTAAGTTTCTTAAGCATTCTTATAGCCAGTGTTTTAAACTGTGTCTCTGTAGATTGGTTGCCTCTATTTCATTCAGTTCTTTTTCTGGAGTTTTCTGCTCTTCTTTTATTTGGGACATGTTTCTTCATTCTGGCTGCCTCTCTGTGTTTGCTTCTATGTATTAGGTAGGTCTTCTATGTCTCTCAGTCTTTGCTGCATGACCTTATGTAGTATGTGTCCTCTGTGGTCCAGGATCAGCTGTGCATGTGTTCTGGGATTGTCCCTTGTGTGTATTCTCCTGTTGTTGTTGAGCCTTGATTGCTTTTGGCATGTCAGTGGGTGGGATTGACTCCCAGGATGATTGGCTGTATGGATTGACTACTCCCACAGCATATGAACTGCTGGGGACTGACCTCTTCTGAAGGGGATTTACCCTAGTAGGCTGCTGTGCCTGTTGAGACCACTGTTTGGATTTCCCACTTGTGGGGCTAACTGGGTAGTCCTCTGGTATTGTCTGAAGCTGGCCTCTGGGTACGTTGTTTCTGGTGTCTCTTGGGAGGGGCTTCTGCACAGGCCAATTTCAGCCTTGTCTCTGACCAGCCTGGGGCTACCTGGTAGGAACCACAAAGGTACACGTGGTTGGTTGCTGCCAGTGCAAGACCTGGAGGCATACAATGGTGACCTCACTGTGAACCAAGGTTTGCTGCCACTAGTATTGGGCCTGGGGCAGCTTAGCAAAACGCCCAGGCCCCCACTGGGCCTGTTGCCACCTGCTGTCTTCCCTTAAGGCTCAGTCATTGAAAGAGCCTCCTTAGGTTTGTGGGCCAGGCTAGTTAATCCAGTGTTGTGTGTATCCCCAGTGATGCAGCACTTGCTGAGTACAGTGGGGTACCAGGGAGTCATGGGTGCATGTTGTAACTTTTTTACAAGTTAATGCAAATTTGGTTCTCACACCTTTGCTAAGTCTATGACCACCTTGCAAAATACCCTGAGAACACCTTCGGCAGCCACTGCTTGCCTCAGGCCTGCAGCTCCCCAAGAGTTACTCAAGGGAGACTGGAGCTTAAGTTTTGGCGAACTGCCCACCATCGAAAGTTCCCCAGGCCAATGCAGGCCATCGCTGCTGTAAAAGTCTCCTGCAGCTTGGGGGGGGGGGGGGGCAGCTGCCCAGGTGCTGAGAGTCCCTGGGGTGTTGCAGTGCTAACTGGGTAGGGTGGGGTTCCAGGGAGTCACTAAGGTAGTGTGCACATGTGGATTTTTCCAGACTAATGAGGTCTTGGATTTGGCCCTGGAGGGAGGTTCAACATAGAAAAGGTGGTGTCCTCCTGGGGGTTACACCTGAGACAGACTCCACACAGGCACAATGGCACTGTCCCTCCAGCCCTTGCACTGAATCCACACGTCTTTCCCCATATGTCTATGGTACTTCTGGAGTTGCCGCCTCTGCACCAGAGCCCAAGTGAATGTTTGCAACTGAGTGAGTCTATGCGTGGGCCCTGTAAAGGATGTCTGGATTTCCAGCTGCCTTCCATGTCATAGAGACAGATGGACAGAGTCCTCACTACTTTTCACTGCCAGATTTTGTGGGGACTCCTCTTTCTGGCATAGGACCCTTAGGCTGAGAAGCCCAGTGTGGGGCTGGGACTCCTCCCTCTTTAGTGGGGACCTCCACTACCGAGGTGTCCCTCCTGGTGTTCAACCACGATCTGTGAGTTTGGGGTCAGCCCGTTTCATGTCTCTGTCCCCCTCCCAGTCTCGATGTGGCCTCTTCTTTATAACCCTATTTATAGGGGTTCTGTTCAGCTAGTCTTTAGATGATTTTTGAGGTTGAGTGTTCCACAATTTAGATGTGATTTTGATGTGATTCTGGCAGGCAGCAGGCACAGTGTTACCTAATCTGCCATCTTGGATCCCCTCTTCCTTTTGTGTGTTATTTAGGACTTAAAACAAACAAAACTCTCTTTGGATGTGAACACTGCAGACTCACACAAATGACCTAGAAACATGGGATAGACATGGTTTGCTTGTTGGCTCATTTCTTTGTTTTACTAGATGACCATATGTTGAGCACTTACTATAAGTGGGGTACATTACCAAGGTCATGTGTCTTACCTTGTTACATCTTCAAAATCACTGTGAAAAATAGCTTCTATTGTTTTATACATTTTCTAGGGGGAGGGAGGAACAACAACTGACTTTGTAAGGTCAAGCATCTTGCTTGGTTTTATAAAACAAGTCAATAAGCCAAAAATGACTCATGGATTTTCTCAGATTTTAGAGCTTGAACGTTAACCACTACTGCACTATTTTAATTGTGAGGTGGTAGCCAAGACAAAAATCTAAGCAGAGCTTTTGACTTAGGATTCACATTGCATATTGAGAATATTAAACTATACATCTCTATGACCTCCTCTCTCTTCAGATATAATCTAATATGAGGTAGACATTTTTTTCCAGTGATCAGGGGACAAGATATCTGGAGAAGCTACCTTCAAGAAAGGAATTCTGGTGGACATTCAATAAATATTAGAGAAAAGTTCACACTGCTTTGCAGTGTACTGAATTTATTAAAATAGAAACATCAGTTTTTTGCACTTGAAATTATTTTCTTGAATTGATGTCTTCTGTAATATATAGCAGGACATTTCACTGTGTAATTTCAGGTTGAAATGCTTTATTCAGTCTAACAAAGGAAGAAAATAGAAAGCTACGATTCTCTCCCCCGCCCCCCGCCATGTCTGAAACTATGTGCCCAGCCTTGGCCTGTGTTACCAGGCTAGATAACTATTTTCTGCTATGTATGTCACCCATCTCATCCTGATCTATTCTCAAGTCCATTTACAAACAGTGGGGCAGTATTATGGCATCTTAAGATGTCTTAAGATCTTAGCCTTTATAAGATTCCTTGGTCCCCCCCATTTTTCCCTTCTTATATTATATAATATTGCATTTTTCATTAAAGAAGAAACCTAAGGGTTCTACATCTGTGGCTTTTATTCGCTGTACAAGTCTCTTTCTGTTCACATCTTGAGGAATATTCACTCATTTTTAAAAAAGAAAATGTGTGTGTGAACATTCTCCACATCCAATGGAAGGTTCATACTGCTTTAGTAATACTGATCCTTTACTAACAGCTTCCCTAAAAACAAGCCATTTCTGCTGTATAGTAATTTCTTCTATATAGTAAAACTACATTGTAATCTGGTAAATTGAGCAATTAAATAGTCTTAAATGTTTTGTTTTCTTAGGACAATTACACTGCCTTCAATAAATGTTAATATGAATCTAAGATTTAAACAAAACAGTATTTAAAGTGATAGAAAGACGACTAGGTTATTTCTTTTTAAAATGCTAAATAACTCAATAAAGCATCATTAACAGGCATTTGCTTCAAATTTTTACACTGAAACTGTTTGAAGACTTTTTTTCACAGTACAGTGACTTGGAAGAGTAGACTCTCACTTTGGGATTGTAACAGGAAGTATAATATTAGCTAGTTCCTACATGGCTGAAAGATAACTTTATGTTTATAAATTGAGCTGGATCTAATAGACTTTCAGTTTGGGAAACATGTTTTCTTTGGAGTTTTGAGAGACTTTTATCTTTTGATTTTTTGCCTTTAATATAATCTCTTTGTGTAAATAAACCAATGGGATTTTTTTTTTCTGGGTCCAACAATTTCTAAGTTCTTTGACACTGCAGTCTATAGGCAATTGCATTTAACAAATCTTCAGTCAGTCTAATCTGTCTTAGTTTACATATGCCGGGAAAACAAACAAACAAACATGGAACTTAAATAGAATTAGAAAAAAATCAGTAAGAATATACTTATTGAGTACTGATGTGGGAACTCAGATAAAACTATGCATGCTCTAATTATAAATGCTTCAATTGCATCTCAGAGATGTAGTGGTCCAATAAAATGAAAAAAATATTTAAAAAATTCCTTTTGAGAAGTTATTTATAGGTGAGAAGATCCTGGAGTAAGTCAAGATCTATAAGAAGTTTTTGGTTTGAGATAATCCAGAAGTCATTTATATTTCACAGTTGGTTTAAGGATACTTAGTATTTTAACAGGAGCTATGCCTTCTGAATTGTGTGCCTCAGGCACATATTAAAGTTAATTGTCATTTCCTAACCATCAGCTAACTGGAAGGAGAGTGAGCTAGAAGAGCATGTAGCTGCTAAAGGGTAGTTTACAGATCATCTGGAAGGTGGTTAATCCACAAACATGAATCCAATAACTTGGGTTCCATGTAGTGCTATCTGAGCTCTTATAAAACTAGGATTCTTCTCCCCAAATAATAATAAGGGTTCAAAAATAGAATTCAGTGTATGTTTATCTGCCTATTTTCCCATGAAGAACCCAAACTGAAACACATCCTCATTTTTACTAGTTGAGAATCTTCTTTGCCTTAATTCAGGCCCCTATTCAGGCACAACGCTTTTGGTGTTAAACCATTTCCCAATTGTCTCAAACTTTCTGTGACAGCTTTTAGCTAATAGGCATATTTTAATTGTTTATATTCCAACAAATGCTGACTCCTGTATTGCACTACAGTGTTCTTTTTTTTTTTTTTTTCAGTTTGATAGCTGGTTTTCAGAGGGAACGCCAACTTCCACCAATGGACTCCATTTTAAAGATAATTCCATAAAGAATGAAAAATGTCCAGGAGCCAAATATAGTATATTATTTTGTACTACTATTAATGTTAGAAACACAATTACTTTAATTTTATCTAAGGCTCTCTCATATTCCAGAAAAACATTAATAAACTTGATTAAAAACCAACATTCTTTAATTAAATTCATTTATAATTGTTAAGTCCTCAACATATACCTGTGTTTTTTTTTTTTTCCTTAATAAAAAGCTTCATAGGATTTACTAACCCTTCTCACATCTGTGTCATAATGAGGGCAGTTCTCAGGACAGTAATTACAGTGGTCTGGCTGCCATTTAAATATTTAGTATACATCTTAATTCACATTATTTGGCTTTATTCATTTTATCCTTTAGAACTTCAGCTATTTTTCTCCATCTGAGTAGCTGTAAATAAGAATCTGACAGATAAATTCAAAGCATCATGTGATTTATGTTATCACAGCCTACAAACTTCGCATGATTTGGTGCCTGCCTTATGTTTCAGCATCTTCTTAGACTACCTTTTTTGGTTCCGTACTCCTTGCTACACTAGCCTACTTTCTATTCCTAGGACCAATTAACTCTTCACTGTTTTAGGTACTTTTCACTAGCTATTTCCTCTAAATGGAATAATCTTCTCATTAGCTTTTCTCATGTCAGGTTTATTATCATCCTTGGTAGTTTAAGTGTCATCTTTTCTGAGAGAACATTCTGCTTACTCTACCTAAATGAATTCCCTATCTTTGCTCTCCCTATTAACCTATTTGTGTTCCTCTTTTAACTCTTAAGGGTCACTGATTATATTCCCATCTTATTTGTGTGTCTGTTTTCTGTACATCTTCTAGATTAAAAAATCAGCATCCAAGAGCTGCAGAAATGTGAAGTTTGGAAGGATAGTTGTAACAGTCATTTATGTTTAGTAATCATGGGTAATGGATTCGATTTAACAATATAGGGCAAAGGATTAATTAGATGGTAAAGGAGGCGTGGCTACCCAATGCCCATTTTACCCCTCCAGTTTACAGCCATTTTCATCAAGTCAACAGAGGACTGAGTCTTCTCATTCTAGACTTTATCCTCTAATAGCCCAGGTGGCCTAATTATAAACAACTTAATCTAAAATGTATACCCAAATTGTCACATCAGATTGACTGGATGAAATGACTGGATTTCAAAGACTGAATGTCTGTTCATAGGACCTAAGATATTCTAGCCTAAAGCTTACATGAAACATGATTTTTTAGTGGTAGGTCATCCATAAACATAAGATCCATGAAAACAAGAACTTTGTCTCTCTTCACCACTTAATAACCAAAGATCAATGCGTGCCTGGAGTTCAATGGGTGGACAGTAATATTAATTGCATGCATGTATAAATGAATGAGTGGATGGAATCAATAGAAAAGTGAAATAGCCCTGTAGCATCCATGTAGAGATAGGTTTTAACTTTTAGTATTGAAAAGGATAAATTCTGTCATTCAATATTAAAGAATTCTTTGTTTACAACTGTGAAGCCTTTTTAAGCCCTTCTCATATTCTCTCCAAGAATCAGGCATATGCTCAGTGAAGAAAAACAATAAAACACCTCAACAGACACTTCTCCCAAGATGACATACAAACGGCCAACAGATATATGAAAAAATGCTCAGCTTCACTAGCTATTAGGGAAATGCAAATCAAAACCACAATGAGATGCCACTTCACACCTGTTAGAATAGCTATTACCAATAAGATAAGTGATAACAAGTGTTGGAGAATTGTGGAGAAAAAGGAACCCTCATACACTGCTGGTGGGAATGTAAAGTGGTACAGCCACTATGGAAAACAGTATGGAGGTTTTTCAAAAAATTAAGAATAGAATTTCCACATGACCCAGCAATCCCTCTGCTGGGTATCTACCCCCAAAAACCTGAAAACATTGATCTATATAGACAGCTGTAACACAATGTTCGCTGCAGCATTGTTCATTGTAGCCAAGACTTGGAAACAACAAGTGTCCTTTGATAGATGATTGGATAAAGAAGATGTGGTAGATATACAAAATGGAAAATTACTCAGCCATAAGAAAAGAAGAAATACTGCCATTGGTGACAACATAGATGGATCTTGAGATTATCATGCTAAGTGAAATAAGTCAGACAGACTTCATATGTGGGATATTCACTCATATGTGGGATCTGAAACTGAAAGGAACAAATGAACAAGACGAACAAACAAGTAAACACTGATAGACACAGACAACAGTTTAGTGGTTACCAGAGGGTCAGGGGAGAAAGGGGTGGTAGATGAGGGTGAACGGGGTCAAACATATGATGATGCAAAGAGATCTGACTCTGGATGATGAACATACAATGCAATATATAGATGATGTATTATAAAATTGTATACTTGAAACCTATATAATCTTACTAACCCATGTCATGCCAATAAATTTAATAAAAATTTAAAAAATGTGTTCAAAAAAGAAAAAGAACCCGTTGCCTCAATGGGTGGGCTGCGTGCTTTCAAAGCTAAAACTGATGCTTTGTGAGATTGCAATAAAAGCAAATTATCAAGGTAACAGAAATGGACTCAAGCAGTGCCTTTTGCCAGATTCTCTCCATGTCTGGCCCCCAATAAGGAGTGTGTGCCTATGGGTGTGGAAGTGGAAATGTCTTGAATGCAATGAATCTAAAGCAACCTTTCACGCAAGCACAGTGAGGAAAGGCATTCTTATACTTTTTCTATTCTCTTCTCAATATCCTTCACATAAACCCCAAAACAACTTCCCTCCGTGGGTTTAATTAAGTGAAAACTTAATTAAAAACTCTCTGACCTTTTAATCCGGGACTGGGTTCATCCCAGGGCCTTGACCTTCTCTTCTGATGAAGCAGCCCAATTTCATTCTGCTCTAATTAAAAGCTGTGAAACGGTTTTTGTTTTGTTTTTTTACATTTATTATTTTTCTCTTGAATGTGTTTTTAATTTTATTTAGGCAGGTTCTTGAATTGCCTTTGGAAGCACTGTTTGTTTCTTGAGATGGTCACTATCTTGCAGTAAGCTTATTTCTTAGTATTGGAATATTACAGAAAATACCACTTTTCCACCAACAATTTACAATTATAATTCCATATATATTTTTATATTTCCCCACCATATTAAAAAAAACAACTGTTTATCTTCACAGAATTTTGGGGATTATTCTTGGCTTTAGTGTATTCTGCTTACATCCCTGTTTCCTTTTGTGTAATAAATCATGGTTTCCTTCTGCTTAGATCACTGTGATCACCACTTGAGTTATCTTAGGTTAAAAATAAAATCTGTCAATACTAAATCACACTCAGTCTATCTCTTCAACTCCTATTCTAACCCATTATGAAATAAAACTAGAGGCAATATTTTCCCCTGTAGCATGGTCTTAAACTCAGAAATACATCTCAAACCTATGCTCCCATATTACATAGCACAATATATAAAAAGAGAATTTTCCATGTTGGTTAGAGTAATTTTCTATGTTGGTTAGAGTTCATATTTTTTGGTGCCTTTTGTTTAACATCTTAAGAGGTAGGAAAATAAGTCATTGACCTTCAAGATTACAGTTTCAACCTAGTAACCATGATTGCTCATGGGTAGTTGGGTGAAAGTTTACTGAGTTGCTTCTTCACATATGACACTTTTGGGAACAGAAGGATTCTGAAGTTATCACCCAATCTGATGAAGTCACAGTGACTCATAAGATAAAATTTATTAACAGTGTGAAAATTGTGAGAAGTTACCTGAGCTACTTCTAACTTCCTGGTAATGTCTGTTGTAGTCTACCATCAATAACTATCACCTTATGTCTGCCCTTACTCTGGGGATCAGTCCAGTTAAGAGAGGGGTGGTAGATGAGGATGAACGGGGATGAACAGTCCATCCATCTGTAAGTTGAATGTTTCCAGAATTTTAACTGAACCAACATTGTTTTATGTTATTCAGATTGGTTCCCATAATCTCTTAACCAGTAGCTTGGGTATATTAATTTTGGACTTCATTTTTTTCTTAATCTTTGATAATTTTATAGTTATTATTTGGCAATAATTAAAACTTCACCTACTTATGGAATGAATTTTTCCTACTTATTTCATATCAGAAACTTTGGATGTCTCTCTCTTCAGTTTCAGGACAAGGAACTTAGTGTCTGGAAAACTTTCAGCCTTTTATATATTTAGCATACATTTCAGGCTCTCATTGTTTTCCTATATTTCCAGATTATTTCATGAGCCAAGTTCTAGCATAATCAACTTTTTGTTATCAAGACTTTGTGCTTTATCCGCTGAAATAATAAGATGTCGTCTATTCCAAAATCAAGACTCTTACTACTATAAAACAAGTCTCTCATTCATTCTTATTTTCCTACCCTCTATGCTTTGTGTATAATGATTGTATCAAATAGAGATAAATGTCATAATTATAGAATTTTAGAATTGTATGGTAAATAAGTATTCTGATAGGTAAACATTTTGAGGCCTCAAATTGTTTAAAACAAACAAACAAACAAACGAACAAACTAGTCCAGCCTTACAAAGAAGTAGAGAAAAGAAAAAAAAATGTTGACATAATTAGTTAACTGTTTCATACTGACAAAACCAACTTGGAGTATCCCTTCATACAGTGCATCAAAAATAAATTTCAGAATTAAAGCATTACATGTAATACTATCCACATTATAAAAATATCCTGAAATACTTGTAGGTAAGAAAAAAATAAAAAATCTGAAAGTGAAAAGTATGGTAAAGTTTATTGGGTGAAGATGATAAGTACAATTCTAAGAAATTTAAATGGCTAATAACTTAAAAAGAAAACCATTCAATTACTCTGTCTGGTAACTGAAAATTACTCCAGTAACGAGATATATTTTTTTGTTTACCACATTGATAAAATTTTAAGAGCTATCACATCTATTGATTACAAAGTACAGAAAAAGACTGTATCAATCAACATCCTTAAGCACCGAAGACTTGTTCTGGATGATTTAAACAGAAAAAGAAATTTATTGGAAGATTATTATGTAGCTTCTAAAGTAGCCAAGAAGGCTGAAAAAACCAAGCTCGGTAATGGGCAAAAACAAGAGAACTAAGTAGCAGACCCAATCACAGATAAAATCACAGGAGAAAGCCTGTCTGGTGAAGCTACTACCTACCCCACAGGCTCAGCGACCATCCTTGCACTCTTGGTATAGTTGCTGTGGCCTCAAGTATAATTCTTCAATGCCTCCTTTTCTGTGTCACCATGCTCCAGATTCAAAGTCCAAGGTGGGTCCATCTGACTGATTAAGTCTAGTCATGTACCTCCAAGCTAGTTTCAGGGGAGGCCTGAAAAGCTAGTTCTGGTCTGTTGGCCTATTACAGTAGAGATGAGCTCTGGCTCTCCCCAGGATCCATCTGGTGGAGAAATCCCCAAATAGATGAAAGGATTTAGATGCTGCAAATTAAGAAAAATAAAATAAAATAAATTACTACTTTGGTCTCTCATACATTGCATTTAGGAGCTTGAATTGCTACAATTCCCTTTTTATTCCATTATAAACATAAAGCTGGAAGATAATTCAGATATATAAGGATCTAATGTTCTAGGTTCTAAGTTCAAAAGACATGAGGTATTTCTGAAGCGATACTGTTTCATCTTTATCAAAATCAGAAATATGAACTAAGTATCTATTATGGGCCTCATAGTAGTAGGGCCTACATGTGGCCCTGACCCTGAAGGAACTTAAAATCTTTTTCTAATTCATCCTCCTGAAAGTCTGGTCTTCTTCTAAATTGTTGTCTTAGAAGAGGCACATTTTTCCTTTTTCTAGTTTTATACAAAGGGATATACAGTTTGATCAACAGCTGCTTGCAAATACAAAGTGATGAGAAAGCACAAGATGTGTTGAGAGATTAGTAAATAAACCTTTCATAGCATGGGTCGGTAGACAACAGACCATAAACCAAATCCAGCTCACCACCTGTTTTTGCAAATCTTTGTTCTAACATGTAATGCACATTTGTTCATGTATTGGCAATAGTTATTTTCACCCTACACAAAGACTGCATGGTACACAAAGCCTCAACTATGGTATTTTGCTGTGTATAATGCACATCTTTTGGCCCAAATTTGAGAGAGAAAAATGAAGATGGGCATTTTACGTGAATAGTACTAATTCCATTTCCCTGAAAGTTTGGGCCAAAAACGTGGGTGTGCTATACACATGGGAATGTATTATACATGGCAAAATACGGTATTTGTTTGGCCCTTTAAAGAAAATATTTGCCAACCTCTGTGTTATAGTAGAATACAGAGAAAAATGACCCGAAGGACAGGTTGGACCAGATTGTCCCTGTAACCCACTGATTCTATATCTGTAATGAGATAATAGTTTATATTAAGCTTCTTGGAAAGACTAAGGTTGTTTACAAATGTGAGTTGCAATATTGATATTCTGGTTTCCTGCTGAGGGTCAGGAAGAAAAATTCTTTCATGACGCTATGAAGCAACCAGGACAACACAACCAAGGTAACATAAATGATTATGTATTATTGACTGGATAACTTCAGAAAAAATTAAGGGATTATTAATGAATAATTAAAAAAAGAACAAAGTCATTACCAACTTTACCTTTGCTCATTCTAATTTGTACAATTACCTAATATGGCTTCTGTAGATATGGTTAGAAGAGGGGGTATTTGAAATATTTGGCTGTTTAATATTCAAAGGAAGCTAGAAAAATAACTACACAAAGAGGGTTTCCACAAACGACTTTAAGATGCGAAAACTAAAAAGTGAAGATTGGGTCTTAGCATCTGGTGGTGACCATTCCAAGAAGCAGTTCTTTTCTGCTCTATTATTTATTTAACTCTTCTTACCCAACAATGAATTGCTTCATAGAACATAGAGGACTTAAGATGGGGAGCTTTCCAGCAGGGGGTTCATCTGGTACGGAATGTCTGGATCGTAGTGATAGAAACTGCTTGGGTGTAAAAATTGAAGAGGCAAGAAGAAGTGGCAGAGCAAGAAAAAGAATCCAAGTCAGGAACAAGCAATGACACTACAAAAATGATTGATTCCCAGGGGAAAGGTCATAAAATGTGAACCCAGCTTGAGGCTATGGCGAGATGCAGACCTGTTTTATTTTATTGTTAGATAATATAGAAACCCTGAAAGAAGCCTCCTAGACCTTCATGGATTGAACAAAAATTCTACTCATACACATCAGCCTTTAATCACTGTCCATGAGACACCTACACTATTACCTTGAAGACACTTATTGCCTCTTTCCCTCAACTTCTCTCTTCACACGCCCATTCTTAAGGGTCTCTGTGCACTATTTAGCATTAACTTTGCCTTTGTGGCTCTATTTTTATTGCTGTCCAGTACATTCTGATTTAATTACTGCAATGCGACTTGGAATTCATTTTACAAACTAAGAGAATCCCTCTTCCTCTAAATAGAACCATTGCTTTAGATCTTGACATGATTGCAGAATCTTTTCCAAAAATAGTTTTCTCTCCACATCCTGACTCTGGGAAAGAGTTTTGGAGAGGGGTTTTTTCCAGACGGATGCTCTAGCTTTCAGTTAGGTTCATCCCCGGCAGGGCTTCTGGCATGTGTCCATGAGAGTGGCTTTCTCTCAATGCCTACTTGTAGGTTGCTTTTCTCTATTCTGTTAGCAACCCCATCCTGACATATGGGGAAAGCAGTTCTAATCTGAGAAAATAATGATGAATTATAAATGAGCTGCAGTTTTGTTTTTTTCCTAAAAAAACTCTATGAAAGAGTATACCAACAAAACACATCTACATTATCAGGGCTCTAATTGGCTTAGGTCGATTTAAGGTTATAACTTCTTGCTCCATAGTTCAGATACAATGGTGTGTGTGTGTGTGTGTGTGTGTGTGTGTGTGTGTGTGTGTTTATTAAAAGCTAAAAAAAAAGTTTAGGATTGCAGAAGAACTGTTCATTCAAACTTAGAAGCGCCGATTTGTTTGAATATTGTGCAGTAGTTTATGAGAGAGTTTTTAATTATACTTTCTTGATATACTTGGAGTTTGTCACCAAAATAGGAAAAGACCATAATACGTCCAAATATGTTTGGAGGAGAAACTCAAGTGTAGTGGTGAAAATGTTGAACCTCATTATAGGAATTTTTGAAATCAAATGCAATTTAGAGTGCCAGAAAGTAAAACAAGCCGCAATCCAATCACCATGCAATTCAAATTAGTATTTTTCACACATTTTTTATATGTCAGATTCCATAGAAGGGGTGATACAAAAAAGAATAAGAGATGTCTCTTGCTATCTACTGACTCCCCTATTCATTTATTCATTTATTCATTCATTCAATCAAAATTGGCTTCAGCCCAGTTGCGGTCCTGGCTCTCTCTGTCCGCATATTGAGTACTTGTATCTTCCCCCACCCTCCCATACCCCCCACCAGATCTTTTTATTGCATATTCTTTACCTTATTTCTCCCTAGTAGTCTTCTTCTCAACCCAGGTCCAAGGAGAAACTGAGTTCTACAGGGAATGCTTTCTGGGCATTGCTTCAAGTGGAAATGTCATCTGAGTAAGGACCTAAAAGACAAATGAGAAGAAATGCAGGATAATTTACATTCTTGGGTTTAAAATTGATGCCAATATTACACATAAATTATATAAATAAAAGTCAACAAATGAATGAGTTTAGATTTGAGATTCCTAATATTTATTTATTCTTTGGGAAAATTATTTCAATAGCTTATTCCTAATTGTCTTTCCTGGCTGGAAGCGATGGTCTTTGTATTAGGAGATATGTGCCTGGCACAAAGCTTGGTTCAAGGTAGAAAATCACAAAGTTTTTGTTTAACTAAAGGATGAATGAATGAGTATGTGCTCTATAACTTGTTTGATGGGCTTCCCTGAATTATAGCTGGTGTAGTGCAGATCGTGGCATTAGAATTTGGAGAGTGATATTGATTTTAAAAGGAATGAAAGGCACAAATAAATATATTATTTCTTATCTAATAAACTCTGTACGGAATAGGCACTCTTCCCTTTTCATTTCTGAAATAAAGGAAAAGTTGTGCTATATGAAATATACCTTATTTAACTTAGATATAGCCAAGAATTAATGTTGTCTGTGTTTCTATTAATATATATTCTTATATTAATTGCAGTGTTTTCTGTTTTTAGAGAGCATTAAGAAGTCAGTGATTCCATTTAATTTGCTGATTTACCCATGTAGGGCTTTGTGCATTGTATTGTGCTTGATGTATTATTGTGCGTACTGGTGATTCCCTTTTGCAAAGAGATTTTTTTTTTTTTTGCCTGAGTGATGAACTTTGGAAAGTTGGCTATAAAAAATAACTGCCAAGATTCTTAGTGGTGTTGTTGCACACAGCCTAATTAATTTACTTCGATTACTTCCCTTTCTTTCTGTTGAGAACAGCGCCCCCTCTGTCAGCTTCCCACTCCCTCATAACTATCTTTATTACAAGGTAGTTAACTGCTGGGAAACTGCGTTCTCTAAAATGCCTTTCCCTGTGGCTTAAGGTAAAGATTTTTTTAAAAAATAAATAAATACAGTTTATGTTGGGCATCTACCACTTGAAGGGCTAATGATTATTGACTAGCCTCCAGCAGGCATCAGGGAGTCTTGCCTCAGGCCCTTCCAACTAGCCCCCAAACATGCCGAATGTTAACACATGTTTCTGGATTCTGGCTGGGATTGGACACAAACAAGGCAGTCAGAATGGACCATTTAGTGTACAAGTCAAGATGACAGATCTCTGCTTAATACAAGGAAGGGAAAAATTCGTATCTTATTGAAAACGGCAGAAAAGCCCCGGGTGCTTTCACTTTGTGATTCTGCAGCAAAAAAGTGGGTTGTGTCAATATAAGTCTATGTCACCAGCTCACAGCTGCCACACTAAATTGACCCTGTTCACGGCAGACACAAAGGCCTTACATTTCCAAATTCTCTCTAATGCTCATCTGTGAATGGGAGCAGAATGTGGAAAAAAGTCAACAAGTCTTCTTAACCGTAGTAGGAGAAGAGAAACAGAATTGCCTTATTGCAGCACAGCAATCTGTGGTGTAATTTCCACCATCGAGCAGCCTAGCCAGAAATATTTAATCATTTGGAGTCTTTAAAGGAGAATGCTTTGACAACACAAACTTATGCTTTGCATATCACGAGCCAGAAATTTTTCATATCCCTCTAGGTTCTTCTAAACTGCATAAGGCTAGATTAAATAGCCAAGCCATGTATTTCAGAAATGGATGGTGGTGATAGCTTTTTCATACTTGGTGCTACAAAATATATGTGCAATGCTAATAAAAATTCCTTGAGAAGTGTTGTGTGATCAAAATAATTTTTTCAAAAGGCTTAAAATGATTTCTTCATTTTTGGACTCTTCATTTTAGTGATGTTTTGGGGGCAATACTCTAACTAGCTAGGAGAGGTACATACATTTCACAGTTTATTTGAATGCAGAGCTTTTTTTGAGGAATGGGTATAAAGTGTTCTGTGGCTCACTCTTAGGAATGCTGGACTATGAGAAGAAGAAGCCTTGAAAATCTATCGTCTGTTATTTCAGTGCTGCCAAATTAAAAGATATACCTCTGACTCCAATATTTTAAAATTAATATGTTCATTTCAGCAAATATGAATTACATACCAACTACACTGGCATAGATTCAAAGAAAATAACATAGCATACATTCTGCCATGTAGAGCTAATGATATGAGATTATGAAACATTGAGTACTTTGGGGGTAAAACAAATATCCTCCAGATTATGCCCCAATTTTTCTACTCCTTGTTGTAATTTTAGAATGTCAAAATCATACAAAGTGAAAAGAAAAAACTCATCTCTATTTATAAATTGGACAGGGCATTTATTCCATCAGACAAGCTATATATCCTCATCTCAATATCCTCAATATCTGCTGCTTCGAAAACTCACGGACTTGCTCTGTCCCCTAGAAAATCTAGAATTCAACTTCTCTCCAGGTAGATCTTTAATAATTTGCCCTATATCTTGTTTGGCAAAGAGCAAGGAAGAAAGACACTTGTTCAGAATTGACCATTGTGAACCATGTGAATGTTTAGTTTGTCATGTTTTCCCTAATTGTACATACAGCCATATGCAGAAAAGTGTTTATCTCAGGTTCAGTGGAATCATATACACATAGTTCTCACTTGCAAATCCTTTGTATTCACAGAGCCTAATTAACCGTGGTGTCTAATCCTGACTTCATATGTACTGTGATTTAAATACATACAGTTTATTACTTAATTTATTTCAGATGTTGACCGATCATATTGAAAGCGTAGACAAAGTAGTAAGTCTTTATACAATGTTGTTGAAATAACAAATCAGTAAAACACAAAATAGGCAACAACGGAGACAGACTATTTTTAAACATATTTGTCATAGAATTAATGTTATGACTAAAGAAATACTGTATTTGGCATGCTAGCTAAAAAAAAATGGGATTGACATAAAATCAATCTTTGCAGTCTATAATTTCTCATTAATGTGGTCAAAAATTGCTTTAATCAACTTGATTGCTAACAGTTATTTATAGACCTACTTACTGTTTGCAAGGCACTGCATTGTCTATTATAGGTATCCACTGAAATTAAAAAAACATTTTTACTTCAGATTACTCATAAATATTAGAATAGTGAAAACATTACTGTATTAAATGTAGAACTTTCCAACCTGGCTACTGTAAAGAGGTTAAAGTTAATCCTATTTATAAGTCCTCAGTGGTGGTGTAATTAACATCTTCATTATCTGAGATTACCTTGAAGAAATTCACATTTATATACATATTAATGTTAAATATGCTGGGTTAAGCATCATGATATGAATAAAATAGTCATCTTCACCTTCAAAGAGCTAGTAATTCAGCAGAACTAAAATGTGGAGGTGTGGGGGAAGCTACAAGTACTCAATATGGGGACAGAGAGTCAGGACCGCAATTGGGCTGAAGCCAGCACCATGCAAAATAAAAGCCTTGGAGAAAAGCCATAACATATCCAACCACAGTCCCCCTGAGATACCAATTCAACAGGCAAAAAGATGAAAGAGAGCTGCAAAACAAGGGCTATCTGAACAAGAGAATGGGACCTAGAAGATAAGGAAGTGGGCAGATCACAAACAGACTCACTGAGACTTTGGTGTGAAGCTCTCACTTCCTTCTGGTGGTGACACTGTATTATTAAGAATGCTGAACTAGTAAAAATAAGGAAGGCTGTATCAGAAATAGAGGTAACATGAAAGGCATGGGAAGCACAAAACGTGGATTTTAGTATATGAGTATGTGGAAAAGCATAAGAGGAGTCATCAGAGAGCACAATGTGTATTGTATCAGGAAGAAGAGGAGACCTCCCCTGAACTGTAAGGTTAAGTCATGATAATAAAATGCCAAACTACCCAGAGTACACCAGCCCACAACACTAGGGGGGTCATTTCGATGCGATTGTCATTATATTTAAATGACTGATGCTGGCTTTTATACCTAAACCTGACTTAGGAAGTAAAAATGTTTGAGAAATAGATTAAAACCTTCTGTGCTGCATTTGAGTGACTTCAACTCTAGTTCATCTCTGGGCAGTAAGTTCACATTTCTGTTTGCATCACAGATTGGATATTATAGGTGTTCTTATTTTCTTTACCCAGGTGTGTTTTCAAAGGCATTATAATCAGTCACGAATTAGAGTTATTTATCTTACTTCCTCTAGCAGAGTGACTGGCATCAAGTGCTGAATCAATTTTGATTGAATGAAGTAATAAATGAATAAATGAATAGGGGAGTCAGTAGCTAGCAAGAGCCATCTCTTATTCTTTTTTGTATCACCGCTTATATAGAATCTGACATACAAAAAAATGTGTGAAAAATACTATTTTGAATTGCATGGTGATTGGATTGTGGCTTGTTTTACTTTCTGGCACTCTAAATTGCATTTGATTTCAAAAATTCCTATAATGAGGTTCAACATTTTCACCACTACACTTGAGTTTCTCCTCCAAACATATTTGGATGTATTATTGTCTTTTCCTATTTTGGTGACAAACTCCAAGTATATCAGTATACTTAAAGTATAATTAAAAACTCTCTTTCATAAACTATTGCATAATATTCAAACAAACCGGTCTTTCTAAGTTTGAATGAACAGCTCTTCTGCAATCCTAAACAAGTGACTTTTTTTAGCTTTTTATACACACACACACACACACACACACACACACACACACACACCATTGTATCTGAACTGTGGAGCAAGAAGTTATAACCTTAAATCGACCTAAGCCAATTAGAGCCCTGATAATGTAGATGTATTTTGTTCGTATACTCTTTCATTGAGTTTTTTAGGAAAAACCAAAACTGCAGCTCATTTATAATTCATCATTATTTTCTCAGATTAGAACTGCTTTCCCCATATGTCAGGATGGGGTTGCTAACAGAATAGAGAAAAGCAACCTACAAGTAGGCATTGAGAGAAAGCCACTCTCATGGACACATGCCAGAAGCCCTGCTGGGGATGAACCTAACTGAAAGCTAGAGCATCCGTCTGGAAAACACCCCTCTCCAAAACTCTTTCCCAGAGTCAGGATGTGGAGAGAAACTATTTTTGGAAAAGATTCTGCAATCATGTCAAGATCTAAAGCAATGGTTCTATTTAGAGGAAGAGGGATTCTCTTAGTTTGTAAAATGAACTCCAAGTCGCATTGCAGTAATTAAATCAGAATGTACTGGACAGCTAATAAAAATAGAGCCACAAAGGCAAAGTTAATGCTTAAGTAGTGCCCAGAGACCCTTAAGAATGGGCGTGTGAAGAGAGAAGTTGAGGGAAAGAGGCAATAAGTGTCTTCAAGGTAATAGTGTAGGTGTCTCATGGACAGTGATTAAAGGCTGATGTGTATGAGTAGAATTTTTGTTCAGTCCATGAAGGTCTAGGAGGCTTCTTTCAGGGTTTCTGTATTATCTAACAATAAAATAAAACAGGTCTCCATCTCGCCATAGCCTCAAGCTGGGTTCACATTTTATGACCTTTCCCCTGGGAATCAATCATTATTGTATTGTCATTGCTTGTTCCTGACTTGGATTCTTTTTCTTGCTCTGCCACTTCTTCTTGCCTCTTCAGTTTTTACACCCAAGCAGTTTCTATCACTACGATCCAGACGTTCTGTACCAGATGAACCCCCTGCTGGAAAGCTCCCCATCTTAACTCTCCCATTGTTTATTTCCTTTTCAAAAAATCTGAAGTAAATATGACAAAATGTTAACCTGTGTTCATTTCAGGTACTGAGTATGTGAATACTTGTTAAGTTTTTCTTTGAAAAGTTCTGTATTTTTTAACTGAAAAGTTTACATGCAATACATTTGTAGTTCTAACCTGAAATACAAATTGTTCACATGTGCAGTACATTTCTAAATGCTAATTTTTAAAAGAAAAGAAATTCTAGAAGACTCACATGTCAGGCTATTTGCATTTCACTTTGTGCACTTAAGGATTCCAAGGTGTAGATAAAAATACTCTAACATGGTCAATGAGAATCATAGCACATGTCCCTTGAATTGCTCTGACAATGGTCTACACAGTAGTAAATTGTGACATTGTTTCCCATTACTCATAAATGAGTTAAAGATTTTCATAATAGTCTGAGAAGTGTCAGCACGTGACAGCAGCATTATTTACATGATTTTTTGAAATGCTAATGGATTTTGGCCTCATTGAGAGAGTTAAATAAGTAAACACAGGCATTCAGGGACAATTCATCCATATATTCTGCCAGGGTGTGAGGGCTGGGTTGTTTACAGAAGGAGTGTAATTGAAAAAATAAAGAACAATGGTAAAATGAAATCATCAAGATGAACATCTCCCAAGAATGTCCACTTTCCAAGCAGGCACTTGGAAATAATGAAATACATGATGGTTATCCCAAATTATTTCAGCATTTTACTAAATGGAATAATTTGTGACTCCTGGAAGTGCGCAGGACTAGCAGATTGGGGCCTGCCGGGCTGTGCCCTTCTGTTTAACTGTGCTTGCTTGGCTTCAGCAGATGTTGGACAGAGCAGGCAGACAGGAAATAGGAGACGTATCAGGGTGTGCAAAATGAGCAGAACTATGAAATATGAACTGCTAACTATGGCAGCAAGTCACTAAAGAGTATGACTGATGCTCTTCCCTGAGCACAGGTGACACTTTGGTGTAATACACAAGTCTAGGAATGAGGGTGTGCATGAACAGCAGCAGCCCAGGGTGTCCAGACACCCTGATAGGGCTGATTCTGTGCAGTGGTGGGGATGGAGAGGACCTCCCTGGGTTGAGGGGGGAAGGGAAGATGAGAATGTGGGGGCAATAAGAGGAGATAAGCTCTGCAAGAAATGTGCTTATGATGGTGCAGTAGGAATCCTCAGATGTAGGGACATCCGGTCATCGGGTGGGATGTTCTATAGATAAGATACACTCCAGCATGTTTAAACATGGGTGGGCGAGGAATGCCAAGGAGACAGGGCCTGTGGTTGTGGAGACAGCGATCACCTGAGAAGTGGGTGGGACCCGAGCACCGGGAGGGGTTAGCCTCCATGGGGAGGGGCTGTTACGACTTCCATTGTGATGTCAGGAGGAAAGGATGGAAGCAAAGATGGGGAAGTTTCTTGTCTTCGTAGCGGGACACTGAAGCAGCTTCTTGTTCCAAGTCTTCTATTTTCAGAAACTGGAAAAGTGAGGGGATTTGCTAAGAGTGAGGGAAAGGAAGTGAGGACGTGCAAGATGGCAGCTGAGGAACTGGACCTTGAATCTAAACGAGATGGGGAAGGGAGAAGAGGGAGCGGTCAAGAAAGAACTAAAATGTGTACTCACATAATTATTTAATTATGATATGCAAAATGATACCAGTGTTATGGAGGTTCAGAGACAGAAATAATTTCGTTTATAGGATGAAGAAGAGTTCCACCAAATTGAGAGTGTTCGTGAATGATAAATCTCATTAGGTAAGAGATAAGGAGCAAGTGTTTTAGATGGAGAGGACGGTGCAGAGACATGCAAGTGGAACAGATTATTTCATACATGATGGAGTATTGATAGAGAAAAGGCTATTTTGGATCAGAAGATAAGCTTGAATATTGGACTTTATACCTTCCTTCTTCCTCCTTTCCCCTCTTTTTTCTCTCCCTCTCCGTTTCCCTCTCCCTTCTCCCTCTCCCTCTCCCTTCTCCTCTCTTCCCCCCCCCCCCATTTCCATAGGTTTTAGGGCAGGCAGTGAGGGAGTGCAGGGAATATCATAACCCCACTGTCCTTCAGGAAGAATTTAGGAAGAGTATTCTGCCAATTTTCTGTAAGATGGCGATGGACACCAAAAACAGGAGACAATTCAATATATTAATAACAGGTTTGAGAGAAGATAATGAAGAATTACCTATGACAGATGTTGGAGAGGTAGACTCAAAGAGACTTGTCAAGTGATGGTATGGAGGCTTAAAAGAGGAATGAATAAAGAATAACTGATATTTTGACCCTGGAGCCACAGGAGTGATGAGAACACCAGCAGAGAGCACGTAGAGAAAATTCAAAGGGTCCAAAGAAAGCTAGGGGGAAAAATGATATTTTGGCTCAATGCTGTTAGTGACCTTAAATTTCAAACTGAACCAACTTCACAGAAAGCCAATAATGAGAATTCAAAGTGGAAATGATGTTTTTAAAACACCTGAATTCTGTTAGAATCTTTCCAATAGTGTTTCTTATTAGCTATACTTTTAGAAAGTTAGTTATCTGGAACACCGGGGTGGGGGTGGAGGGGAAGAAATAATGTGTTTGAAATGTTGGCCATAGTATCTCAATGTCAGAGATATATGTCAGCAAACACAGCTTTATATGAATCCATAGACTTTAGATATAATATGTCCTTAAAAGCTAGTAGTCAGAAGATGGCAAAGATTGCAGTGCCTATCTGAATGAAAGAGAGGACTAATATTATATGGGAAACTTAGTCAGATAACAAAGCACAGTTAAGACTCCACATTACTTTTTCCATTTAATAACCAATGTAGATGCTTTCAATAATTTGCCCAAAGTTATAGGATAGAAGAGTCAGAGTTGGGAATCAAACTCAAGTATGAATGCACATTTATAGAGCTTTTCTAAACGTAGTATAATGTGATACTTCTTCCTCAATGAGGCCAACCTCCTCATGTTTTCTGATAATTGCCTTAATTTATGGAGAATTTACTATGTATTGAGCACTATTCTAAGCCATTCACACGTCACCTTGCTGGTACTCCCAATGACCTTATGAGATTGGCATTATTATAATCTTAATTTTAGCAATGAGCAAACTAAGGCTCAGAGAGTTTAAGGAACTCACCCAATTGATAAACGATGAAACACATTTGAAATATTAGTATTATTTCCCTTTGACTGACACTGGATTATTCTTCTATGGGTAACTCAACACATAGTATTTTTGGAATAAACGAGAAGCAGCAATGATGAGGTGGGAAGAATGATTCGTGAGAACTGAACTCTTATCTCTGCAACTGGTTAACTTGGGCAGAGGCTCTCTTTAGGGAATCTGGCTCCTCCCTGTGTGGGTGTTAGGCTCAAATAAGCAAATTATATAAAATGGCTTTGACAACAATAAAGTGACATAAAAATGTAAGGCATTATTAATATAAACTAGGTCAGAATCAGTAAATCCATAAAGTTTTATAACACCCTCCTCGCTCATTAAGGTAACAGCGTGGTTTCAAATCAATAATTTACAATGTAGTGAGGCGGTGTGGGCTGGTGTGGGAGAACAGAATGTCAGGGTCTGAAAATTCAGATCTATAAGCTTCTAACAGTATGCAGTATAACCTCAGGCAGGTCCCTTATCATCTACATTTGCAAAATTATGAATGTATTACTGACCTATTTTATAGAACTTTTATTAAGAGATATTGATAAAAAGTGATTATGAAGCACCTTGCAAGTGTTATTGTATGTAAAACCCTTCTAGCATAGTCCATGAATTTCACTTAAATGTTCAATAGGTAGAAATCTTTAAATTCTAAAGTTTAAACTAAAAAAGCTTAAAAATTGATTATTGCAATTAAGAGGGGCTATGGGCTGATTTTTAGACCTACATTTTTACCTTTCCAATTATCTGGGTTGGTGGCTCTAAAATTAATTCAGTAATAAAGATTTTATATAGCCTACAGGATCAGATATTTTATAACATTTAAAATAAAATAATAGAACTATACTTCATAGTGACTCAATTTGCATAGCAGGGTAAAACAAATTATCATGACTATAGAACATAATTCTGGAAGAAAATATATTTGCTTAATTACATTTTTAGTGTGAGTGGATAATAAGTAAATTATACCTTGAAATAAGGTTTTCTGCTGACTCTCTACAATTCACATGATCTGTACTGCTAATTGTTTTGTACAAACAGTTGTGATAATAATAGTAGCTGTAATTTAGTGAGAACTCTGTGTGCCCAGAAACCAGTCACCTTACTTACAAATATTTGATCCTCAGAGCAAGCTTAAGAAGGAGATACCCCCATTTTAATGATGAGCAACCCAAGGCATATGAAAAAATACTCAGTTGATATATGAACATGGCTTTCCTATGTCAGAGTGTAGACTTTGACTTGTAAGATAGAGCAATGTTACCATCCCGGATTAATCTCTGTTTCATCTACTAAAAGACCCATCTGACGATAAGATGGATTCCATTTAATTCTGCAATAATGGTTCTCAAAGAGTGGTCCCTGGAAGAGCAGCAACAACATCAATTAGGAACTTGTTAGAAATGAAAAATTTCAAGTGCTATCCTGGACCTACTGAATCAGAAACTATAATTTAATATAACTCCAAGTGATTCTGATGCAAGCTAATGACTGAGAACCACTGATATAGAACTGAGATTCCCATCCTTTATTCATTAAGTATTTAAGGCACCTATTAGATACCAAGCATATAGTAGTTTAGGCAGAGTGATTTTGGTGTTCATCTGATCAATTGATTGCTGCTAGAGGTAAGGGAAGATTCAAGCATGAGCCTTGGTATGACTTTAAACTGAATGTTTTGAAAAACATTTGTTCACGAAGAGACATCAAGGGATAGTCCTTGATAAATGTTAAGGGCAGAGTTCTCAACTGGGCATCATACAAATTTCTGGCAATTGTGGCAGCTACTAGGATGAGAGGAGAGCGAAGCATTTCTCATTTATATGCCATGTTTTAAAAAGTACACTTTTACGCTAAGGATATTGTCGTGCGGGGTGGCCTGCGGGGTCTCAGCTCCCGCTCCCCGCATGAGAACGCAGGATGTGGCTAGGCCAAAAAGGAACACCCACAGAGCCATAGATAGGGGAGTCATACCACTATAGTCTCGCTGGAGTCTGGATTCACACGACGTGCGACCTGCTGTCCACTTTTCTGCCTGCCAACAGACCGACTCCCCTCCCTAGCACAGCCGCAGCAGTTGTCAGTGGCCAATTGGCTAATCGCTACAGCTGATGGCCAACTAGCCACAGCCGAGGGCCATCTACTACCCGAGCCAGCACCTTTCCACATGAGGCCGAGAGCCTGGAAACTGCTCTCTGGGGCTCTGTCACCACAGATACATTTAGATATTCTCAACCTAGAACTCGGAGAAAAGAGGTATCATAATACCAATAAAATCTCTTCAGATACAAACCAGACTAGTCTTAATATCCTCTTACATCACTTGAGGACAATGCAAAGCCAGGATGATTACAAGATTTGTGTTGGTTCTGGTAGCACTTAATATATTTGAAAAGTAAGGCCAATGCCGTGTGGGGACAGAGCCAGGAGTGCAGTTTCCAGGCTCTCGGCCTCACATAGACAGGTGCTGGCTCAGGTAGTAAATGGCCATCAACTGTGATTGGATGGCCATCAGCTGTGGCTAGTTGGCCGTCAGCTGTAACCAGTGAGCCATTGGCCACTAATATAACTGCTGTGGCTACGCTAGCAGAAAATGGGGGCTAGCAAGAAGATGGTGGCTGAGCCTGCTAGCGGTGCAGTGAGGGTTGCGAACGGTGTGGCTCCTGTTTTTATGTCTCCAACCCAGCTGCCTGCAAGACTATAGCAATATGACTCCCCTACCTATGGCTCCGTGGGTGTTCCTTTTTGGCCTCACCATATCCTGCATTCTTATGTGGGGAGCGGGACCAGAGACCCCGCAGGCTGCCCCGCATGACAGCCATCTTCTTCATAGTGTTGCCAGGGCCAAATAGCAAATGGCCTGGCTTATAAAAGCTTGGCAGACACTGTTGACTATCTACTGGTATTACTTGTCCCTTCATTTTTAAAATAATGGACTCCTGAGGTTAGAGGGTTGCAGGGTCACCTCACTTACGATTACATTGTGTGGTCTCCCTTGTACTAGGTGTAACTATGTCAGTGAGTTCTGGACATAAAATTGTGCCACTTCTGCTCATACCACTAAAGAAAAGAAATGACTCTACATTTCTCTTGTCCTTTCTCCTCCCCCTGGCTAAAAGTTTACAAAAACAGCTGCAGATATGTTAGACTCAGAGATGGAAGCTAGGTTTTATGCGTTGTAGAACCTCCTCACCTGCACTAGACTGTTCCTTTTATTGGACAGTTCAGTGAGATAAGCATGCATTCCTGTGTTGTTTAAGCCACTGTGTTTAATCTTGTTGCAACAATTTAGGCTGTGCCCTACTTTGGTGTCATCTGGGAATCTTGTTAGTATGTATGAGTAGGATTCAGTTTTGTATGTCTGCAGTGGGGCCCAAGATTGTGCATTTCTGATAACTCTGTAAGTGAAACTGATGCTGCTGGCCCACGGACTACAATTTGATACCCAAATAATGCGGTTGGCATTTAATAAAGATTATTCAACTTTTCTTTTATCTCTTTCTTAGTTCAGGCTGCTATAGTAAAGTACCATAGAGAAAGTGGCTTATAAACAACAGAAATCTATTTCTCACAGTTGTGGAGGCTAGAAGTTCAGATCAAGTTTCCAGCAAGGTTGTGCTCTGGTAAGGACCCTCTTGGTTGCAGACTGCTAACTTCATTGAATCCTCACATGATGGAAGTAGAGTGAGAGCTAGCTTTTTTGGCCTTTTCTTATCCCGGCATTAATCCCATTCATGAGTGTTCCACCCTCATGACCTAATTCCCTTCCAGTAGCCTCACCTCCAAATACCATCATTTTGGGGATTAGATTTCAGCGTAAGAATTTGCAGGGGAGGAGAGAGGGAGAACAAATATTCAGTCCATAAACTCTTCTTTCTAAACCCTTATCTTGTAAGTGGCTCTTTTGCATTTCAATTAAATGTCAACAAGTGGTCCATTACCCTAAACCAAGAGAAGTGTGTGTTGCTATGGCCTAAATTCCTACATCCAGTTAATGTTCTATGCTAGTAAAGCCAAGTTGGCCTCTTTAATATAGATATAGATATAGATATAGATGATATAGATATAGATATAGATATAGATATAGATATAGATAGATATAGATATAGATATAGATATAGATATAGATAGATGGATTGATATAGATATAGATATAGATGAGGCTTTCTGCTTCAAAGTAACAGTGTACTCAAACCCTGTGTAGCCCTCAGTACTTAAACCCTCAAATGTGTGCTTGAAGTAAAAAAAAGGGGGGGGGCTGGTGAAACATCACTGCTCACATCAACCCCTGAAAACAGCTCTCACTGTGCTCTTTGCTAGTGTTGGGTCCCTGGCATTATGACCATATGTGAGAAAGCACAACAGGGGGTCTTAATGGGTCCCCTTCCAAAGAAGAAGCATTTCCCTGCTCTTCCTCAGGCCTCCCTCCCACCTCTTGCCATGTGGCTTGGCTGGAATTGAGTTTTGAATGGAAATAAAGAGTCAATTTATTTTTCTTCTTATGTTTTTTTCCTACAGTTTTTAAATGGTAACTACAACAGATTTCTTTAAAAAATTGCCAGTGTGTTTTCAATCTGCATATAAAGAAGGGTAAAAGCAGGAAGCTTTTATTTTCTTTATGCCCAGCTACCTCTGTGCTCTTTGGTGTTTCTCATAGGCATAATGGATGTTGTTGTCTAAGGAGTATGATTTCAGGGGCATTTAAAAGCTCTTCTCTTGAAAAACATCCTATTTCCACAGGGATACTTAAATGCCAAAGGAATTACTTTCTTTTTTTGGATAAAGATACTTGACCTCAAGATCATGGTATTTCTAGGGATTCATTTATATTGGATTCAGTATATGTGTGAATTCAGTAAATTTTTGAAAAATATTTAAATGTAAACATTTATTTCTACGAAGAGCAAACCCTTATTTTTCATTAAATTCCCAAAGGTATCCATTGTTCAAAAACTTTTAAGAAGCAGAGGCCCTGCTTTTATTTAAGGTATTAAGACATTATCCATTTATACGTTAGTAGGAATTACTTTAAGATAATTTCTTAACAATAAGTTTTGATCAAAAGGGAGTATTAGAACTCTACTTAATGAAGAAAACGACAAAGAAAAAATGTATTAACAAGGAAAAAGATTGACACTTCAGTTTTATAATTTTGCCCATGAATGGAGGAGGAGAAAATAGACAGATACCCTCTATTTTAGACACATAATGTTTAAACCTAAACAATCGCAATACTTTTCCCAATATGCCTTCCCCGACAGACTTGATTTTTTTCAATTCATGCTATACATCCAAAAATGTCACATTGGGATTCTTCTTAAAACACTACTTTCATTGTTTTATTATTCCGCTCAAAAATTTATCTGTCACAAATTTAGCTGCTAAATAAAATCCAATTGCCTTAGCCTGAAGTTCAGAATTCTCTATGATTATGGCCAAACATTTACTGTTTTAGCTATTTCTCCTACTGTTACCAGAGAGCAGACTCTTCTCTGCGTGATGTCCAGGTTCTTGGCCTCTCAAGCAAAGGATTGAATGAACTACAGAAATACAATGGTGAGAGAGCAATTTATTAGAAGTGAAATTACACTCCAAAGAGATGGGATCAGGTCCAAGCAACAGAGTGGCTCACAAAGGCATCATTATTAAAAGAGAACATACACTCCAAAGGGATAGGAGTGAGCCTGAGCAAAAGCATGGCTCAAAAGGGGCTGACTGGCCAGGACTTGGAGTTTTTATTTCCTTTCTTTCTAGAATGGGCTACTTCTTCCTAGGTGTGGGGCCACTTGATTGACACCTGTGTTTGACAAGAGTCTATTTCCTCGTCTTTTTAGACTGTGCATGTTACTTCTCAGAATTCAGTCTGTTATAATGATATTAATGAACTTCTGGGCATATGTATGATGTTATAATGATGGTATAATGAGGCTAAGGTGAGGTGAAGGTCGTTGTAGCCTTTACTGCGCAGGTGGGAGTGACCAGTCTAATCTAGTTAGGTATTTAGTATCCTTTAGTTTCCTCATAGTTGCTGATGGCTATAGTGTATAAGGGAAAGATTTGGGTGTGGAGGGGAGGTCTCTGGGTGGTCGCTTTCCATAGGTTGTGTCGAAAGTGCAGGAATGTTTGGAGACCACATTCCAATCTTTAACTGTCTGCCTAATTTTCCCCGGAGAGGCATGATCCCCATAAATCTCTATGGGAAGTTGAGGGACAGGAGGTCTCTTCTTCTGTGTCTGCTTCCTGCTGAATGTGGCTGTTGTCCCTACTTAACGGGGATTCACGGAACTCTTGCCCTGTTTGATCTTAGATGCGGGGCAAGAAATCCATATTGATCTCTTTGGATGAGATGTATTGGAAGTCTTGCTGGGGTATCACTTGTATCCCATCAGCCCCTAGATGAGGAGAGATAGATATTGGTTAAACAGAGTTAAAAGTGTTGGCTCAAGAAGCAGAACCCAAAGCCATTAACGCAAGGTGGCTCTGTGATGGAAAGTTTGTTTCGTTTCATGGAGCCTGTGGCCTTTTTGTCTGATTAATCCAGTCATTCAGGTGGCTTTGTTCACCCAGGAGCTGGGCCTGGAGCAGGGAGTAGGGGACTTTCTATGATTCAGGCTAGAAACAATCTTCCAATCAAGATTAAAAAGCTGATTAAGATCAGGAACTAGGGAGCTTAAGAAACTAGGGAAAATGAGATTTATAATTCCTATAGTGTGTGTGTGTGTGTGTGTGTGTGTGTGTGTGTGTGTGTGTGTGTGTGGGTGCTTTCCCGTATCACTACCGCCTCCAAATAGCTTAAGTTTTAATTGAACTTGAACATGTGCCATTTCCTACACAATACATTTTTCAATTTCTGTATCTTTGATAATATGAGGACTCTTCCATGAAACGATGTCTTTTCATCCTCGTTTGCTAAATACCCACTGTCATTCTAAATTAAGATTGTCCAAAGAACCTTTCCTAATGTGCTAGATTGTTTTGTTGTTGAGTTGGTCAAATGGCTCTGTGTTTCCTAGGAATCCCTTTCCAGCTCAAGGTTAGAGCTGGCCAAAGGACTTAGTAAGTTTTGAGAGGTGAAGGAAAGCAGCAGCCCTTACTCTCTGAAGGTCTTTGCAGTCAGAAAAATAATTGACAGGTGCAGAATTGCCTAGGGGAGAGCATATCTGACTTGATAACACATTAGTTACTTTGGACTATTTCCATCAGAAAGGGACAGTGCTTTGATCTTACTTGAACAGACCTTACACTGGATTTTGGTTTGCCATCCCTGACCGCAAGGATTCTGCCAAAAACAGCATCCATGACAGACAGAATGACTTATTATCGTATAATTCCATACAACATTCCTTGCGATCAATAACTGATTTTACAATGAATTTTTATTAAAAAGTGCTGTGATGGGCTCATGCTCATGGAATTCATTGACCATGGTAACATGTTCCCCAATACCTTGAAGCATCTGGCTTTATAAAATAGTGGTATAGTTTTTATTAAGACTTGGTTATGGCAACATCTTGTAGGACTGGGGAAATGTCCTTCAAAACGTAGTATGTACTCTGAATCAGCAGTCAATATATGGTACAGTTTCTTTCATAGCTAGGAATCATGGCTCCACGATTTAGGGGTGGAAATGAGAATGGCCGTCTTACTATTAGGTTTCATAATCCACTAGTAAAAATTTTACTTCCTGTCCTTATAACTTTGGGCTCTTCTTATTTAGCAATCTTAAATTCCAAGAGTGAACATAGCAATGGTTCCATTAAATTGGAAGCTAAAACTACTACCTGACCTCATGGTAGTGACCCAATATTCAAAGAAGGGGTTTACCTTACAGAATGGGATGATTGGTTGACCTACCCTGGGAAATCAGGTTGCTAATACACAAATACACATGAGGGCAGATAAGAGTATGTCTAGATGCTAATGTTCCCCTAAGGTACTACTTAATACTCCTGTGTTCTGTGATAAAAGTTGATGCATAAACAATACCACAATACAGGTTGGAATGCTAATGGCACAGGAATGAAGGTTGGGGTCACCTATCAAAGAACAATGACCAACTGACACAGTGTTTTGGGGGGCCTGTAGCTGGTGTGTTAAATTAAGAATATGCAGATTATGACCTGTTGACTAGGGAGGCACACGTCGCCCACACAGCGTTGGTAGATTAACTCCCTCAGCTTCCAAACTCCTACTTTGGAGGAATAAAAACCCTATTGTTGTTCTGATTGAAGGCACCATTTCAATATACTCACACAAAGGAAATAAAGTCACAAGATTTATTAATTACAAATCTCAGAAAAGTAGTGGAGGGCACAATGACCTGGCAGAAGGTGAATTCTCCATCGCAGGTCACAAGAGAGCAGGAAATAGACAACAGGGTAGCAAGCACCTATTACTTGTAAGGTGATTGGGGCAGAAGTCACTAACCTTTCACAGGCATAACACTAAGTGATTATTCTAAAAGGTGCCCCGCAATCCCTCTTCTGGGTATCTACCTAAAAAACCTGAAAACATTTATCCGGAAAGATATACCAGGGGTGCCAAAAAAAATGTATACACATGACTTGTATTCATCTTTTGTTATCAGTATATGTTGAGTATTACAATTTTAATACAGTTTTTTCCTTTCTTAAAATGTGTATACATTTGTTGGCACCCTCTGTATGTATCCCTATGTTCATGGCAACATTATTCATGGTGGCCAACAACACATGGAAAGAACCAAAGTGTCCCTCGATAGGTGATTAGATAACAAAGATGTGGTATATATACACAATGGACTACTATTCTGCCATAAGAAAAGATGAAATTGTACCATTTGTGACAACATAGATGGATCTTGAGATCATCATGCTAAGCAAAGTAAATCAGACAGAAAAAGGTCAAGAATCATATTATTTCACTCATATGTGGGATATAAAACTGAAAGCAACAAACGAACAAGACAAACAAAAAACCAAAAACTCATAGACACAGACAGCATTTAATGGTTACCAGAGTGTAAGCCGGGAGGGGGGATAGTAGAATAGGGTAAAGGGTGTCAAATATATGGTGATGGAAGGAGAACTGACTCTGGGTGTTGAACACACAATGCAATACATAGATGATGTATTATAGAATGGTATTCTTGAAACCTATACAATTTTATTAACCAACGTCACCCCAATGAATTTAATAAGAAATTGTCTTTAAAGCAAAATAGAACAAGCATAATATCAAAATACAAACAAAACATGCAAAAAAGCACTGTTTAGATATATGGCGAAGGTTTATTTCATTGACATACAATGGATTCTTTCCTATTAATAATAGAAAACCGACAAAACAATAAAAAATGGACAAATGTAATAATGTGCAATTTACAGAGAAAATAATATGCAACATATAAACAGGTACTTTAGAAGATTCAAATCCTAAATCAAAGAATGCAGAATAAAAATTTGAGTCACAGGTTTTTGTTTATATTGACACAGATCTGAAAGTTTGTATTTCTCTGTAGATATTCTGTTGGGGGGAAAAAGAAAGCAAAAGAAGGAAACAGTCATTTCCAATTTAATTTGGCAATATCAAATTATTTTAAATGCATATATTGTAATCTCGTTATTTTATTTATGTATCCTGCAAATACATTTATAAACATGATTGAAACATGTAAAAATATGTCCAGTGTTTGTGATTTCAGCATTATTAATCGCAAAATCCTGGAATGAACCTAAAGGTTTTGTAGTCATAGTCTGCTTTAAAGAATTGTAATTGCTACAATTGTAATATTAGGTAGTAAAATGAATTAGAATCATGTCCTTGTGTGGTGGTATTGAAACATATAAAAGATATTCTAAGAAAATTTAAAACAAACATGCACACATATCTATACAAAGAGTATGTATAATGCTCATTGAAATAAAAATATTTTTTTAAAATATGGGGGAATGTGGGACAGGTGCTCTGGGGAAAGCAAAGCAGGAACGTGGGTGGGAATCCTAAGCTCAGGTCCTTATCTAAATGTCCAGACTCTGGGTGTGAACTGGGTTGTCACATTGCAAAATGTGACATGGTCACGTAAAACCACGGTCAGAACCAGGTTTAAATAAGTGAGCCACTTAACTCAGATATAAAATTTAAGGCCATACCAAAAAATTTAGGAATTCAGGTAAATCATATTGTAATCCAATATTTTAAACAATCAAAATTAATGCAAAAAATCCACGATAAAAAATAGCAAAACTTTAAATAAAGACATGCTCTGAATCTGTACTTGTGTAACTCATCTCATTTGTAGCACCCTAACTCTAATTCTGTTCGTTCCTGCCGAGTTGTGCTGGATTGTTCTATTGCCAACTTGGTTAAACTGGGAATTATGTTAATTTAATCTGCTTCCCTGCAGGATTTCAGTTTAGAGTTCGCCAAGGAAGGATTTGCTCAAGATTTGGCAGGCAGAAGTGAAGCATGGGTCATTATTTCCAGAAGGTCTTCGCTCTCAGATGGACAAAGAGGTATAGAATGGCTTACAGCTTGTGTCTCTCCTACACTCTGCAAGTAGCTCTTCTTTCTATCTGCAGCCTCAGGTTCCACACCAGACACTCACCCTCAGACCCACAGAGGCAGAGCTACCCAGAGGCAACCACTTCCTAAAGACCTCTCAGTGAGCTCCCCTTACTCAGTGAGCTCAGAGTAAGCAGAGCTTTAGAAGAGAAGGTTAGTTTCTGTCTTTCTGAAGCTCTAACTTCACCTTGCCGACCTTCGCTCTCCTAGCAATACACACAATTGTGTAAAGTCTAATGATTTTAATCATTCCCTTCTTCCTTTGTATTCACAGTGATTCAGCTTCCCTTCTGAACCGTGATTGATAGGTGGGATTTCTCCTTCAGAAATACCATGGGTCCAAAGGTCATTATCTGAAAAACTTGGAATCAGATGTGTTTTGGAATTCAGATGAGTTTGCCTTTTAGGAAGACAGAATGGTGCTTAGACTGTGTAATATTTACTAGCTCTACAGTGGGATCCAGGACAGCACCTCAAATTCAGAGTCATATTTCTGCAGTGGAATGTAAGTGGGATAAACAAACACTGTAAATGGTCTTACATAATTTCAGGTCAGATTTCATTGCTAAGTTAATTATATAAGAAGTATGCTTCTCGGAGCTTTCTGGATTTCCAAATTGCAGAAAAGGTATTAAGCATGTGCATCTGGCATATAATAGACCCAGTAGAAACTCAATAAATTTAATCGTTTGGGTCCATCCTCTCATTTCTCATCATACTTTGTAGTACTTATAATTCTTATCGTATGTTATTACTTGTTCATATCTTACATCTCCTGCTGAACATCAGGCCTCTTGAACAATGATGATGAGCACTATAATTTTTTTTTAATTTATTGGGGTGACAATTGTTAGTAAAATTACATAGATTTCAGGTGTACAATTCTGTATTACATCATCTATAAATCCCATTGTGTGTTCACCACCCAGAGTCAGTTCTTCCATCACCATATATTCCATATATTTGATCCCCCTTACCCTCACCTCCCACCCCCCAACCCCCTTACCCTCTGGTAACCACTAAACTATTGTCTGGAGCACTATAATTTAAAAGAATCTTCTGTGATAGTTGCCTTACAGAGCTCAGGTCTTAGGCAAAACAGCAAAATTAGCAATTTAATGTGTGGACATGAAAACAGCCAGTGATGAAATTGTGGGTCTGTTATTTAGTAGTCATGTAATACTGTGCAAAGTAGTTAACTTCCTCATGTCTCAGTGTCCTTATCTGTAAAATTGGGATGGTAATGTCTTCCTCTAAAGTGTTCCTGCAAATCTTCTGGCCTGTATAATGCTTGCAACCACTTAGCCTTGTGCCTGATTTGCTAAGTACTTAGTAAGTCAGAGCTATGATTATTATTTTGCTGCATCACAGCAATAATTGTAAATTACCTCACCTGCTCCCCTCCTCCAAGGGAGGTGCCTGCTATATGGTACACGCTGAAAAGAATGGATTTAAGAATGAATAATTAAATGATTAGAGATAGTATCAGAAAGATACCTGTTTATATATCTTGATATTTTGTTTTAAGAGCAATTATGATTTGGGGTATGAATATCTAAACTAAGGAAATTCGTGTTACATTAAAAAAAACTTCCTGTTCTGCTCCTCCTCTGGGTGAGTCCTAGTCTCCTGGGCATTCTTAATGATTAAGACAACAATCTACGAGAAAGAATTCCCAGATGTCACCAATCCAGAGAAACTCACATAGACAAACAGGAGAGTGGGACTCTGCCATCCCCATCCACTGTTTCCTCAGGCAGCAGTGTTAACTAATTAATAGAAGGGAAGCTCCCTGCGCTAAGCAGATCTGATTGCACAGAAATTCCTAGAAAATGTGCATAAATTTAGTTACACAAAACCCAAATGTCCTCTTGTTTTGTTTCCTCTCCTGCCGAGCTGTCTACAGTAGAGGCTATTCCATGTCAAAATCCAGCCAGTATGTCTTTCACCTTTCACTGCCACAGTCAAGGTAATACAGAGAATGGTTTGGTGTCTGACTATCTTGCTGAGTACCTAATAATGCTTTCTTGATGATGACATTATAGTAGTTTTGGGTATGCAAAGCTTCTGAGATCACAATTATTATACGAACCTGATTTACTTTTCATTCTATCTTATAGACACCAGTGGGATTTCAACTGATCTGTTTTTTTTCCCACTATCTTGTAATTTTTATTTTTGGTACAAATCTATTTTTCCTATGATTTTTAGGTTGACTTATTTATAAAATATAATTTGAAATATAGTTTACACTATTATGTTTTATCGTCAGTTTTACTTCTAACCAATCATTTTTTTTCCCTAATGTATCTACTGGACTTTAAGTCTCTCAATAAAGACATCGACATTTGGAATTGATACAGATAGTTGTAAATTTTGTATCAGTTACTACTTGGCTAGTATTTATTGATATAACCATATTGAAAACAATCAGTATTTCTTGGAAATCACCTGTCAAATTATTATGCATAAACTCATGTATAATAATTTTCCATGTACAGATTTTTTTTTTTAACATTTGATTTTTCTTCAGGCTTTCTTCTCTCCCAAGGTCAGAGGAGTGATGTCATATCTGTGCCCTTTCAACAAAAGGAAGCAGACATTAAAATTCTTGCCAGAGAGTAAAGATTTATATCTCTTATGGAGTAAACATAGACCCTTCAGGAATTTGTGATAAATGGTATTGAGTGTGACAAATGCTATTACAGTTGGCTACTCTGGAATGTCCTAGGAGAGCAAAAGTATCCTTGCATATCATTTGTATTTCTAGACTTTCCATTCATGTGGCACTGGCTTGGTACATTTTGAGAGTTAAATTGGACATGAAGTTTAGCCACTCATTTTGCTTTTTTGTCCTCTAGGTCTATCCTGTGTAAATTGTTTAACAGCAGGTTCCATTTTAATTGGTTGCTTCATGCATACTCACAATTTAGCCAAATATGTCAGGTGGGCCATACATTAAATTTGCTAACAGGTTGTTTGGTCATGAATATTGAAAAGTTCAAGGACTTTAGTCACTATGCAATATATATTTATCCCCATGCATGTATACAAAATTAAATAAAATTAAATCATTAATGATGTATAATGTAGAAAATGAAAACACGGACAATAGTCAATTTTCAAATAGTTCTGAGTTGCACCTGTAAATGAAGTAGAAATGTTCTTTTCATTTACTTTTACAAAATTTACACTTACATTTACTTTGAGACAAGAAGTGTCCTAGAAAGAATGTTGCTAATTGAGTAAGAGATTAAATTCCTAAATGATCTCTAACTTGTTGGGAAAACTATTTAATATATGAAGGTTTCCTGAATTGTAATCTGCATTCTCTCTCTCTCTCTCTCTCTCTCTCTCTCTCTCTCTCTCTCTCTCTCTCTCTCCCCTCCCTCTATGTCTACCTCTATCTCTCTATCTTTATTATCTATATCGATACCTATCTATATATCTATCTTTCTATACTTATATCAACATCTATATCATCTATCAAGTTTAGGCAAAATGCTTCTTTAGATGTCTTGTATCTTATTTGCTCAACAAGTATTACTGAATATCTTAAATGAGATGAGTGTGGATTGTAGATAAAGCAATAAATGAGGCAAGGAAGCCATGGGCCCTGTACTCAGGGAATTTATGGTCTAATACTGGCATACCAAATATGTTGCATCGAGCACAAGTTTCTACTCCAAATGCTGTATTAAGAAGGCTTCTCAAATACAGTCCAGAGTCAGGAAAAAAAATTGTGATGAGTTAGCAATGCCAGCCACAAATGAACATAGAAATGAGAATGGCAGCAGGCATGACTATTACTTGCTTTTATCCATCTAATCTCTAAGATTCTATGACTGCACAATACATTTCTATGATTAGCTACCCAATTCTCTGTAACACTAAATTGAGAGAAATATGGGAGCAAACATGATGGAAAAGCAAGGCTTTTCTTCTTATAATGATAGCTAAGTACATCAGCTATTGATAAACATATGTTAGCATTTACCTGTTCATTCTGTTGGAGAAAACTGGATAGCTCTTAAGTGTTTTGCCCTCCAGGCTTACATTAAAAGTGAATTATCACCACGTGGGTTAGTCCTCTGGAGGCCAGGATAGCCTTGAACTAATATCAGCAAAATGTGCATCTCATATTAGCCCCTGAGTTGCTTACCTCTCACAATAGAATGCTTTCTTCTTAAGTGAATGCTTACAAATTAAAACAAACAAACAAACAAACAAACAAAAAATAGCAAAACAAAAAACAACATCTCTTTCTGTCTGAGTAGTAAGTTGAAGAAGGACAACTTCTAGCTGAGGAAGAATAAAATTAGAGCTTTGGGTTATATAGGAGCAAAGGCACCAAAAGAGAGATCGATCATCAGATATAAACATAGGGCCATAATTAGCTATACCTGATAACACAGAATTCTCATCCAATTTTTCATGTTGGGTTTCTGTGGAAACTTGCCATGGGTATTCGGGAGTAACATAGTCTAATAGTAACCAGCGGGGACACAGTTCAAGCAGAGATGCCATGAAGTATGTTTTAATAGGACCTGAATCACTCTTGCCCCTAAATTCCTCTTTGATTGGCTTGCAAAAGACCTTTGATTTTTTTTTCCATCAAGTATTAATTTCTTAATCCATTGAAGAGAGGCAGGTTGTACATGGATCGATGATAAGTGTATTTCAAGACCAACCCTAGTCTACGTACCTAAGGTCAAAAATTAAATTAAATTTAAAACAGAAAAGACCAAAGTCTGGGTTTTTATGAAAGCCATAACCTCCCATACACTGTTATTGTACTTACACATTGGTCTCATTGATTTATCACTTATTTAGATTTCAGGTTTTTTTTGGTTTTTTTTTCATGTGTTTAGGTTCTTTTTGGTTTTTCTCCCCTCAATGTGACTATAAATCCCTTGAGGGCAGAAAGTTTTTCTTTAGAGTTCTATAGTGATGCCCAGTGCAGTGCCTTATATTTGGGGTATTGCAGAGAATGGGAGTGTCCTGTATTCTCTAGAAACTCCTTCATTAGCCTCTAACTCTATGGGTCGTGCAATTGCTTTCCCCAGAGTCTATGTTTTCCTATACTGCCTACTGCTTGAAATGTCTTAAGATATCAGTGTCCTCTTTTTATAGGCAAGTGGTTATAATCTCTTTAAAAGTAAAACTACTGAAAGGCATTTATATAAGATTATTTTTGTTATTGAACTGAAAGAGAAGTCAACCTGGCTTGAAAATATTAGTTACAGTCTTCAGCTAGTGAAGAAAGTTTTTACATTGAAATTTATTCTCTAATACAAAGCAACCTGCATTTATATGCTTATGTACTGATAAAGCAGAATAATATGGTGTGTCCTAATAATTAAGGGGACTAAAACCTAATGACCTTGAGGGAAAGAGACCATTAAGACATTTCAAAGGGAGACATTAAATGATTATGGTGAAGAAAGATGGTAATGATGCCACATATGCAGGGGAACAAAATGATATATAAGGAAACAAAAAGGATAAGAAAATAACTCACACGAGGAATTGAATTGGACCAGTAAAACATCTGAAAATCTACTGCTTGCATCAATGTCAAAAACTCTGAAGTGAACAGGTGATCTGAGTGTGCTGCTGACATCCATCTTCACACCCTCTTGGTCTATAAAATACTTCTTTAGCTTCCTGGAACAAAGACACCACGGTGGGCTACACAAGGTATAGCAAAGGAAAGGAAAGCTGTTCCATCTCCTCTGCATGCATTAGTCATTTTCTTCCTCTGAGTCTGTGTCTTAATTGCCTTGCCTGTCTTATTAGATTGAAAACCCACTGAGTTGGGACCATCGCTACAAGGTGTACAGCACTGAGCTTGGCAGGTGATCAGCACTCAATAAATGTCTATTGCTACCATAAACCAATGTATAAATCTCAGAAATAGGCATAATAATGGACCTGACAGATTAATGCCCAGGGCTATTTTTGTACAGCAGCATGGGCTAGCCAAATCAAAATCAGACATCTCAGATTCAATTCTTCTCAGTTTTGCATGTAATTCTCAGCCTTTCACATTTTTGTGCTGTGACAGATAGGAAGAAATTGAATTAAAAAGCATTCTCTCTCCCCACACCCTTCTTTTTTGTCTGTTTCTCAAATACTATTGACCCATTATGTAGATGGCATTGCTTTTTTTTTATTATTGAAAGCATGGTTTCAAATGCTGCAACAGACGCACATGATATTTATACTCAACATTTCAAGTCCCCTTTCTTGTGGGGATTTTCTGTAGGAGCAAGAAACTAAAGAAATCATGTAATTCAGATTGTAACATATCCTCTGAGGTGACTAAGGAAGAGTTATTATCAGCATTTCTTTTGGGATAACAAAATTAACATGTTGAGAAATTGAGTTACTTAAACAAGATCCCCCAGAGAAGCAGTAGGAAGCCCTGGGTAAGAATTCCCTTGAAATGCGAGCTTTTACAGAAAGACAGAGTTGTTTCTGGGGGTAATTGAGGCTTTTGGCAGTCATAGTAAAGAACTATTAGTCTCAAATTCCATTTCTTTTCTACATGAAATATCAGCTTTTTTACTTGTGAGATAAGATTTTTTCCCCCATCTTTACAGAGCTCTACTGACACTTCAATCTGCTATTATCACTTTTCTAATTAGATATTTTTATATTTCTTTTGGTCATTGTGCAAAAAGTCACCCAAATTGGGTTGCCCAAATATAATTGTGGAATTATTTGAAAATTGCCATAAATGATTTAATCACCCTAAATTCTTTCTGTGACAAGACGATTATAAGTAAAAAATTAATTAAATAATCTGTTTTTAGATCTAATCTTTTTGAAGATGAGTGCAAGGACAAAGACAGAGCTGGCCATATGAACAACCAGAGTTAATAAGAGAAATTTGGGTGTTGAGAGTATTGACTGAATGTATAATTTGATCCTACATGAACATAAGAGGAAGAGTCTAGGGTTCAAATTTACACTACATCAAGAGAGATAAAAGAGACAATTGTTTATATAATTTAAGGACAAACATGCTTTTGTCTCGATTAGTAAGATATTTTAGGTGTTTCCAGAATATTGCCAGCAAATATAAAACTGTCCACGAGGCACTTGAAACTCTTGGGTGGAAGAAAAAGTATTTTCCTGTAAATATTACTTTACAAAATATATTTACATGAAAATGAATGTAAATAAGATTTTGATTAAACCCCTATTTTTTTAAAAAGTATTTTTGAGCGCTATAGTGTATCAGGCAGTTAACTTGGTATTACGCAGTTTTTCTTATTCTTTCTAGCTTCCTTTCTTCCGAAATAGATTTATAGATGTTCCAAGTCTTTTGTTTGAGGTAGAAATGGTTAATAAACAAGGTTTATAGAGGAACTGAGACAGCCAAACAGAGGGTAAAAAAAAAAAAAAAAAAAAAAATCCCAAAATAATCTAAAGTTTATGAGCTTGTGTTACTGGGAGAAGAACGGTACCACCATTAACAAGTATAACCAAGCCCCAAGTCAGGAGAAGAAATAACTTGTGAAGGGTCATTTAATGACTTCAGTTTTGACTATGATGTGAGTATGAGACTCTTATAGAACATTCAGCAGGTGTTGCATGTTGTTTATTGTATAGCATAGGATCAGAATTTGAAAAATTAGTTCTGAATGCCCAAATTCAGTCATCATTTGCTAAAATATGTTAATTCAATATTTATCTTTTTTTTTTTTTTTTGGCTGTATAACTAACAGTAGTAGATAAAAAATAGAAGTCAAATGTTCAGTATATCTGGAGGAAGGAAAGAGGAATTCTTCCTTTAGAGGAAAAATTGAAAGTGGTTCTCTACAATGTATTTGGTTAGCTGACATTTTACTCTGTTCTCAGATCTTCTCTAACCTGTCTTTAACCCAAGACAGGTTAAAGCAGGAGGAATATGAGAAAAATTAGAGAAATGTCTGTTTTCTCTTAAATTATACTTATTTTTTAATAATTCTGAAGTTGATGAAATTCATGCAAGATCTTATTTTGAGGTGTTGGAAGTCCTGTACTTATTATAAAAGAATGATGATTAAATCTTTATTTGGCTTGCTAAAAGAGGTATTAAGCATAAGAAAAAAAAGAAAAACAATCACCAAACAACCCTGTAAAATATTTAGACCATGGTGCCACCATAATTTCTTCCATTGGCTTTAATTTCTCATCATGAATATTCTCTTTCTACAATTCCCAGTCCTTATTCAGGCATCTCTGGACCCGAGGAATCATGGGTCAGTTGGTACAGCTTAGAGGTTATGGGACACATGTATACCTAGTGAGAGGTTGTTCGTAAAGTCTGTCCTGTGTTCGTTCAAATTTTTCATTTACCCACTTTGATTAGGGAGGCATTAACCTACCAATAGAACTCTTTCTCAACAGAGGCTAATGGATGTTCTAAAATGAAGTCTTAACCTAAGAGCATTTTTAAAATTTAACTATATGAGTATAGTTGGTTTGCAATCTTGTAATGGTTATATTAGTTTCAGAAGTACAATATAGTAATTTGACATTTTTATACCTTACAATGTAATCACCCCACCAATTTGAGTAATCATCTGTCATCATGTAAACTTGTCACAACATTATTGACTATATTCCCGTTCCCCTTTTCAACCATTCCTTCTACCCCATCCCTTCTGGCAACCGTTTTATTGATCTGTTTCAATGAGTCAGTTTTTGTTTTGTTTTGTTTTGTTTTAAGATTCCACATGCAAGTGAAACCATATGGTGTTTGTCTTTCCTTGCCTGACTTATTTCACTTAGCATAATAACCTCTAGATCCATCCATGTTGCTACAAATGGCAAGATTTCATTCTTTTTTATTGTCACATAATATTCTATGGTATATGTGTGTGTGTGTGTATGTGTATATATATATATATATATATATATATATATATATATGTATATAAAGAAGATGTGAGATATATATATGTGTATATATATACATATACATATATATGTGTATTTGTATATGTGTATATATATATATATATATATATATATATATATATGTGTGTGTGTGTGTGTACATATATCTCACATCTTTATCCATTTATCTATTGATGGACACCTAGGTTGCTTCCATATCTTGATTATTGCAATGAGCATAGGGGTGCATATATGTTTTCAAATTAGTGTTTGTGTGTTTTTTGGCTTAAATATCCAGAAGCAGAACTTAGCATATTTTTAAATGAGAGTGTAGAGCATGGAGTTTGCAAGTTGTGCCATAACATCTGAAAGACTTGAGTTCTTGTCCAAATGATGTTATTCATTAACTACATGGCTTGGAAATATCACTTAGCCCATTATATGCTTCAGTATATAAATTTAAGATAATAAAGGTATCATGAGGTTTTTTATGGGTGTTAAATGAGATATGAATAAAACGACTTAGTTTTTTGGTTGCCCATATTAAACAGCCAATAAACAGGATATTATAATTTTTATAATTAACCTCTGCTTATGTAGGCAAAATATAAAATGAAATTGAAAAATTCAGTTCTGAGAGGATTATCTGCAGCTCAATAATCTGAACAAAATCTTGGTGGTCACATTGAATTTAAAACATCCTCCAACTTCCTTTTTGGGCCTTCTCTCCCCTTACTGGTCCTGTGTATTCCATTGTCCCAGCATACCATCACACCATGATGTTTTAACCTTAGGTTTTTGCAAATGTTGGTTCTTGATCAATCTGGTAATTTCTTGGGGCTTTTAAGGATTCTACTTTTCTGCTAAAGTCTTACCTGGTTCCATAAATAAAATAAATTTTTACATCTCCCTTCATATCATCACTATGCTTTTTATAGAGCCCTGTTATTGCATAAATCATATCATATTGCAATTGTATGTTAGCTTACTCATTTATTAAGCTATGACCTACTTGAAGAACTTTATTTGTAGGGTCAAGAAGAGAGAAATGTTAAATGGAAAATGTCCACAAAATAATTGGTATCTGCTTGCCATTCAGTAAATGTTAGATGAATGAATTATACATCCTCAAATGCTTTGGAAGCTCCTTGGTGTCGCCGATACCACAGATTCTCTTATAATATCAGATTAGTTGCTTAATGACTGTTAAGTGTTTGGAGTGACTTTTGAATTTTTTAAAAGGATTTTCTATTTTAAACTTAATTTTTCCGGAAGTATAGACCTTTATTTGTGGAGCCAAGACTGTCTAATAGGATGCTCTTCAGCTACCCCTGTTATAATAAAATAATAATAGCTACTATAGATTGAACATTTATCGTGTTCCAAGCACTTTGTCATGCTTTATATCATTGAATTCTCACAACAAACCTAAAATGTAGCTACCATGTTCATTCCCATTGAATAGTGGAGGCACATTGATTTTGAACTTGCTCAAAATCACTCAATTAGTAATTGGTGGAACTAACCTTGGATTCCAATCTGTCTATGAAGACTGTATGCTTCACCACTATGTTATACCTCCACTAAGGCAAACCAGCCTGGAGTAACCTGAATAAGGAGAGCTCTCAACAGCTTTCTTGCCAGTCGCCATTAATACCACACTTTTCCCCCCACAACACAACCAAGAAATCTTTCCCCATATTTTATAGATTATCATCTCCCCTATTCTTAAATATGTTTACCCTAGAAAGGAGACTCCCAGAATCTAAGCTACATATTTTGCATATGCAAATTTTCAAATATTTCAACCAGTATTTTTTAAATTATTTGCTTCAATGTTTGTTGCTGTCTTTAAAAATTAGCACAGAAATTATGATTATATTCATTGCCACCAGCTAAAAGCGTTGGACTCCTACAGAGCAGCTTGAGGGATTTTGTAGGCTTTCCTTTTTCCATTAATATTTAAGCTTAAGCTAAGGCAGACAAAACTGAATACATAACAAATAGCCATCAAGGTTACTTTTTATAGTTCAAACATAATGTCAGTCTCAATTATTAAAATTCACTGCAACAAAAGGCAATGATTTTTACTGTGAACACTTCGCAAGTTTTTCTTCAATCATGCTGGTTTTCCAGTTTCAATAAACTAAACTTGGGATAGTATCCAGCAATTGGAGTTAGATTTTAGCTTTTCTTATTCTCGAAAGGTCTTGAATCCCCTGTGCTAATAGCCAATAACTTCTAAGCTGACATATGCGTATGCTCTTTTGTGTGTCAGAATTAGTTACAAGCAGCAAGCGCTGGGATTTAAGGAGTATGGTCTGTGTCTCCTACCCTCTGAGGGAAGACCAAGTACCCTTGGGACCCCTGGAACATAATGGAGGTGGTACTAAAATGATACCTGTTCCTAAGGTGTCCCAAATACCTAAGCATCCTTTGAGTACCTCAGAGTGGATGATCCTGTTTCTGAAACCTGCTGCAATTTCCTGATTTGTGACATAGATTCTACCTCATCTTCATCTACTCCCAACTGCATTTCTTTTTTATTGTCACATTTTTTTCTTTTTTAATTACTTTCAGGTGCACAAAGCAATGTAATAGTTAGACATTTAAACCCCTCATAAAGTGATAACCCCCCCCCAACTACTACATCTCTGACATCTTATATAGCTGTTACAATACCATCGACTGTCTTCCCTATGTTGTACTCCACATCCCGTGACTATATCTGCCTATATATTTAGTTATAGTTGAGATTCAGTATTATTTTACTTCAGCTCTTCAGGTGTATAGTGCATTGGTCAGGCTTCTTCACAGTCTATGACGTGATCCCCCTGATAAATCCAGTGCCCATCTGGCACCTTACATGATTTTTACAACATTGTTGATTATATTCTCCATTCTGTATTATCTATCAATTTATGTTTTTTTTTCTTTAAATTAAAGTTTATTGGGGCAACAATTGTTCGTAAAATTACATAGATTTCAGGTGTACAATTCTGTAATACATTATCTATATCTCACATTGTGTGTTCACCACCCAGAGTCAGTCAATTTAAATTTCTTAATGCCTTCACCTTTTTCACCCTGCTCCCAACCCCATTCCCCTCTATCACCCTGATAGATCTAGTACCTATCTGGCACCATACCTAGTTATTACAGTATTGTTGACTATATTCCTTATGCTATACCCTACATCCCATGACTACTGTATAACACCCAATTTGTTCTTCTCAATCCCTTCCCCTTCCACCCATCCTTAACCCCCCTCCCATCTTAAAGAAGTCCCTTTAAGAGTCCTTGTAATACTGGTTTGGTGGTGATGAATACCTTCAGCTTTTTCTTGTCTGGCAATCCCCTTATTTGTCCTTCAATTCTAAATGACAGCCTTGCTGGGTAGAGCAATCTTGGTTGGTTGTTCTTGCTTTTCATCACTTGGAATATTTTCTGCCACTCCCTTCTTGCCTGCAAAGTTTCTGTTGAGAAATCAGCTGACAGTCTTATAGGGGCTCCCTTGTAGGTAACTAACTGCTTTTCTCTTGCTGCTTTTAAGATTCTCTCTTTGTATTTAACCTTTGGCATTTTAATTATGATGTGTCTTGGTATGGGACTCTGGGTTTATCTTGTTTGGGACTTTGTGCTTCCTGGGCTTGTATGTCCATTTCCTTCACCAGATTAGGGAAGTTGCCTGTCATTATTTCTTCAAACAGATTTTCAATTCCTTGCTCTCTGTCTTCTCTTTCTGGTACTCCTATAATGTGAATGTTGGTATGCTTGATATTGTCCCAGAGGCCGCTTAAACCTGCCTCAATTTTTTGGATTATTTTTTCTTCTTGCTGTTCTGGTTGGGTGTTTTCTGCTATCTTACCTTCTATATCGCTGGATGGATCCTCTGCTTCATGTAATCTACTGTTGATTCCCGGTAATATATTTTTTGTTTCCATTATTGTATCCTTTATTTCTGACTAGTTCTTTTTCATGGTTTTCATCTCCATTTTTATGAGATCAGTGAGCATTCTTATAACCAGTGTTAGAACTCTGTGTCTGATAGCTTGCTTATCTCCCTTTCACTTAGTTCTTTTTCTGGAGCTTTGTTCTGTTCTTTTATTTGGGACATGTTTCTTTGTCTCCCCATTTTGGCTGCCTCCCTGTGTTTGTTTCTATGTGTTAGGTAGGGCTGCTATGTCTTCCAGTCTTAGTAGAGTGGCGTTATGTATTAGGTGTGCTGTGGGGTTCAGTGGCACAGTCTTTCTGGTCACCTGAGCCACATAATCCAGGTGTGCCCCTTGTGTGGGTTATGTGTGCCCTCTTCTTGTAGTTGAGCCTTGGTTGATAGTTGCACATCAATGTGAGGAACTGACTCTTGGGCTGACTTGTTGTGAGGACTGGCCTTGACTACAGTGGAAGAGTTGTTGTGCAGGGGCTGATCCTACAGAGCAGGATCTGCCTCAGCAAGACTCTGGTGCCTGCTCAATCCACCCCTTGGGTA